>NC_074676.1:51934971-51989971 GCF_029448725.1 Salvelinus fontinalis
GAGAGCGAGAGAGAGAGAGAGAGAGAGAGAGAGAGAGAGAGAGAGAGAGAGAGAGAGAGAGAGAGAGAGAGAGAGAGAGAGAGAGAGAGAGAGAGAGAGAGAGAGAGAGAGAGAGAGAGAGAGAGAGAGAGAGAGAGAGAGAGAGAGAGAGAGAGAGAGAGAGAGAGAGAGAGAGAGAGAGAGATTTACTGACCTCTATGGTGCAACAGTGTTTTCTTCAAAATGCATCTTCCAAAATGTCTCTTCTTATTAAAACATGTTTCCTGGGTTTGATCTTGTCCAGCCTTAAGAGTCACTGGAAGGGCATACAGTAGTTCATCATGGGTCGTTGTTCCTCCATGTTGGTCCTGCACTTTTATCCTTGACCATTCATGGTTATCATTCGCATCCGTGACAACCAGAACGGGAGTTTATTTGAAACATCAATGGAAGAAGAATGCCTAAATCTTGGTGTGTATTTGTGTAACATTGTTTCATCTGTGTGAACGACAGGGAGATCCTCTGTCGAGGATTTGGAGGACTACATTAAAACCTTATGGTCTCCATTAGCAGTGAGAGAAGCTGCTATTGAGGCTTGGGACTTATTCACTCTTAATCTCTTCTGTTCTGCCGCAAAGCCTCATAAAAACTCTGAAGCGTTCACACAAAGTTCAATTGAATCTTTCCCCTGTTGGACATGAACATGGGCATTGAGCAGAGACACTTGTCTATTTACAAGGATGTTCAGATCCTACTGTAGAGTTTATTGACGCATTCATAACCAAGAGGGAAGCTGGTAATTACCAGTTGTAAAAGTCATAAATATGAGTTGGGTGCATTCACTTTTTGAACTGGGAAATAACACAAGGCTTGTGATTGTTTTGCTATTTCTTTCCCATAAAAAGTCTATCCAGAACTGAAAATAATAGTGCCCTTATGTGTTAATATGGTGCCCTTATTTGTTAACAACATTGTACCATTATTTGTCAACTATATTGTACCCTTATTTGTTAACAATGTGGTGCCCTAATTTGTTAACAATATGGTGCCCTAATTTGTTAACAATATGATACCCTAATTTGTTAACTTTATGGTGCCCTTATTTGTTAACTAGATGGTACCCTTATTTTTTAACTATATGGTGCCCTTATTTGTTAACTATGTATCTGCCAATCTACTACATTGTTGTAGCTATTGTATCATTTTGTTTTGGTTCTTTGTAATTGTGCATAGGAAGTTATTGAAATTGTGTACTGATATCACAGAGGAACCCAGTCACATATATTACCGCAGCTACTTCCCACCAGACGGACAGAAAGACAGACAGTGCTCGGTCACCCCACTGAGTGTATCGTGTTTACTAAGCTTATCACAATGTTTCATGGTATTGGCTTCCATGTGTGATCAGCTAGTACACCATTTAACAGTGTTGTTTGTGTTAGGAGGGTATTTTCTAAATCTCAGCAAAGACGTCAACTAATGGGAGATCTAATTAAAGGTAGTCTGGTATCAACTGTCAACATACAGTAACACCGTTCAAAGCCTGTCTAAATTACCCTAGCCACACCACATACAGTAACACCGTTCAAAGCCTGTCTAAATTACCCTAGCCACACCACATACAGTAACACCGTTCAAAGCCTGTCTAAATTACCCTAGCCACACCACATACAGTAACACCGTTCAAAGCCTGTCTAAATTACCCTAGCCACACCACATACAGTAACACCGTTCAAAGCCTGTCTAAATTACCCTAGCCACACCACATACAGTAACACCGTTCAAAGCCTGTCTAAATTACCCTAGCCACACCACATACAGTAACACCGTTCAAAGCCTGTCTAAATTACCCTAGCCACACCACATACAGTAACACCGTTCAAAGCCTGTCTAAATTACCCTAGCTACACCACATTCTGTACATTTCCTTTAAGTAGACACAATCTTAGAAAAAAAGGTGCTCGTGTCACGGTTTAGCTTCCGTCCCTCTCCTTGCCCCGACCCGGGCTCGAACCAGGGACCCTCTGCACACATCAACAACTGACACCCTCGAAACATCGTTGCCTATCGCTCCTCAACAGCTATGGCCCTTGAGGAGCAAGGGAAACAACTACTTCAAGGTCTCAGAGCAAGTGACGTCACCGAATGAAACGCTATTAGCGCGCACCCCGCTAACTAGCTAGCCATTTCACAACGATTACACTAGCTAGAGCCTAAAAGGGTTATCATAAGCTGTCTCCATAGGAGAACCATTTGAAGAACAGTTTTTGGGTCCCGGTAGAACCCTAATGTTTCCATGTAGGACCCTTTTGGGTTCCATGTAAAACCTTTTCCACAGAGGGTTCTACGTAGAACCCAAAAGTATTCTACCTGGAACCAAAAAGGGTTCTACCTGGAACCAAAAAGGGTTCTACCTGGAACCACAAATGATTATCCTATGGGGACAGCCAAAGTACCCTTTAGGAACCCTTTATTCTGAGAGTGTAGAGTAATATGACCAACCATGCGATCTCACTAGACTACAGTAATTAGTATGTATCAGCGACTGTTGGATAAAAGTGTCTGCTAAATGGCATATGTGATATGATATTATATTAAAGCCAACTACTAGATTAGAATAATGCTAGCATTTCCCTCTTCTGCCTAACTCGTCACAAACTAATATAATGGTATTCGTCACGTAAACAGTTCACAACCGTTATGACGGTTGCAGAGGAATGCTTACTTGCAAGCTCCCTCAACAGTGAAGTACAGCATCAACAATAACAATTCAAAGTTAAATCACGAATAAGTTGTAAGAAGGTAGTATGCAAAGTAATAAAACGGGTATGTACAAATAGGATAAACAGTACAGTGGCTTGTGAAAGTATTCACCCCCCTATAGCACTTTTCTTATTTTGTTGCCTTAAAACCTGGATTTAAAATAGATTTTTTGGAGGTTGTATCATTTGATTTACACAACATGCCTACCATTTTGAAAATCCAAATATTTTTCATTGTGAAACATGAAATAAGAAAACAGAACAGAAAACTTGAGCGTGCATAACTATTCACCCCCCCCAACTTCAGTACTTTGTGGAGCCACCTTTTGCAGCAATTACAACTGCAAGTCTCTTAAGGTATGTCTCTATTAGCTTGGCACATTTAGCCCCTGGGATTTCGGCCCATTCTTCAAGGCAGAACTGCTTCAGCTCCTTCAAGATGGATGGGTTCCGCTGGTGTACAGCAATCGTTTAGTCATACCACAGATTCTCAATTGGATTGAAGTCTGGGATTTGACTAGGCCATTCCAAGACATTTAAATGTTTTCCCTTAAACCACTCAAGTGTTGTTTAGCAGTATGCTTAGGGTCATTGTCCTGCTGGAAGGTGAACCTCCGTCCCAGTCTCAAATCTCTGAAAGACTGACCAGTTTCCCAGTCCCTGACGATGAAAAACATCCACACAGCATGATGCTGCCACCACCATGCTTCACTGTGGGGATGATTTTCTCAGGGTGATGAGAGGTGTTGGATTTGCACCAGACATAGCGTTTTAATTGACGGACAAAACTATAAATTTTAGTCTCATCTGACCAGAGTACATTCTTCCATATGTTTGGGGAGTCTCCCACATGCCTTTTGGTGAACACCAAACTTGTTTGCTTTTATTTTTATTTTACCAATGGCATTTTTCTGGCCTCTCTCCTGTAAAGCCCAGCTCTGTGGAGCGTGCAGCTTAAAGTGGTCCTATGGACAGATACTCCAATCTCCGCTGTGGAGCTTTGCACCTCCTTCAGGGTTATCTTTGGTCTCTTTGTTGCCTCTCTGATTAATGCCCTCCTTGCCTGGTTCATGAGTTTTGGTGGGCGGCCCTCTCTTGGCAGGTTTGTTGTGGTGCCATATTCTTTCCATTTTTTAATAATGGATTTAATGGTGCTCCGTGGGATGTTCAAAGTTTCTGATATTTTTTTATAACCTAACCCTGATCTGTACTTCTCCACAACTTTGTCAATGACCTATTTGGAGAGCTCTTTGGTCTTGCCTGGTGGTGACCCTTGCTTAGTGGTGTTGCAGACTCTGGGGCTTTTCAGAACAGATTGCACACAGGTGGACTTTATTGAACTAATTTTGTGACTTCTGAAGGTAATTGGTTGCACCAGATCTTAATTAGGGGTTTCGTAGCAAAGAGGGTGAATACTAGGCACGAACCACTTTTCTGTTTTTTATTTTGTGTATTTTTTTTTAACAAGTTTTTTTTTCACTTGACCAATTTCAACTATTTTTTGTGTATGTCCATTACATGACATCCAAAGATAAATCCATTACAATTACAGGTTGTAATGCAACAAAATAGGAAAAATGCCAAGGGTGTTGAATACTTTTGCAAGGCAATGTATAAATGATGAATGTGCTATGTCAAGTATGACTGTATTTACAAATATAAAGTAGATTGTGTCTTGGTTTCGTAATTTAATAAATAGTATATAAATAAAACAACAGCATTTTATCACCATTTAAAAATCGAATTATTTATTTTTGAAATATTGAAATATCATGGGTCGACTGAGAAAAACAAATGGTACAAATTAAATCCAAGTGGCAAACAATAATTCAGTCACTGGTGACGGAGGTGTGAGGGTCTGGTCAGGGATGGGATGGGGGTGTGGCCAGGGATGGGATGGGGGTGTGGTCAGGAATGGGATGGGGGTGTGGTTAGGAATGGGGGTGTGGTCAGGGATGGGGGTGTGGTCGGGGATGGGGTTGTGGTCAGGGATGGGGTTGTGGTCAGGGATGGGGGTGTGGTCAGGGATGGGGGTGTGGTAGGGACAACAGCATCATTGACTGTGTGTGAGAGAGAGTATGGGTGACTGTGTGTGTACGTGCGTGTGTGTGTGTGCATGAGAGAGAGAGAGTGTGTGTGTGTTTCTGTGAAAGGGATGGATGTGTGAAGCGTCAGGGTAAATAGTCTCTAGTTGCATGTCTTCTGGTCCAGGTCATGTCATTGCTTACCTGTCTCAGGTGAGAGTGACAGGACCTCTGTCTGCTTCTGCTCAGTGGGGAATCCTGGGTATTGGTCTGATAGAACAGTGGACACAGTCTGATGAGGAAGTGGTGGCAGCATTGACCTTCTTTATCACACTGTATAGGATTATAGGAGAGAGAGAGAAAGAGAGAGAGAGAGAGAGAGAGAGAGAGAGAGAGAGAGAGAAAAGAGAGAGAGAGATAGATGGAGAGAGAGAGAGAGATGGAGAGAGAGAGAGAGAGAGAGAGATGGAGAGAGAGAGAGAGAGAGAGAGATAGACAGAGAGAGAGAGAGAGAGAGAGAGAGAGAGAGAGAGAGAGAGAGAGAGAGAGAGAGAGAGAGAGAGAGAGAGAGAGAAAAGAGAGAGAGAGATAGATGGAGAGAGAGAGAGAGATGGAGAGTGAGGAGAGAGAGAGAGATGGAGAGTGAGGGAGAGAGGGAGAGAGAGAGAGAGAGACACTGCATATGCAAACACAGTAATAATTACCCTGTCCTGACGTGACTAGCTATTTTCCCCTGGTGGAGCACATTACCAGGTCACTCTCACTGCTGTTGAACAGGGATCCTGCCTTGATGGAGGAGAAACTGTGGGAGGCATGGGATGTAATGGGAGCAGGTTGAGGAATGTTGCAGCCTCTCTCTATCTCACAGTGACCTACACATGCCTTATCTTATCTCACAGAGACTTACACAGGTCTTATCTTATCTCACAGTGACCTACACAGGTCTTATCTTATCTCACAGTGACCTACACAGGTCTTATCTTATCTTACAGTGACCTACACAGGTCTTATCTTATCTCACAGTGACTTACACAGGTCTTATCTTATCTCACAGTGACATACACAGGTCTTATCTTATCTCACAGTGACCTACACAGGTCTTATCTTATCTCACAGTGACCTACACATGTCGTATCTTATCTCACAGTGACCTACACAGGTATTATCTTGTCTCACGGTGACCTACATAGGTCTTCCTCTATTTCACAGTGACCTACACAGGTCTTATCTTATCTCACAGTGACCTACATAGGTCTTCCTCTATTTCACAGTGACCTACACAGGTCTTATCTTAGCTCACGGTGACCTACACAGGTCTTATCTTATCTCACAGGGACCTACACAGGTCTTATCTTATCTCACAGTGACCTACACAGGTCTTATCTTATCTCACAGTGACCTACACAGGTCTTATCTTATCTCACAGTGACATACACAGGTCTTATCCTATCTCACAGTGACATACACAGGTCTTATCTTATCTCACAGTGACCTACACAGGTCTTATCTTATCTCACAGTGACCTACTCAGGACTTATCTTACCTCACGGTGACCTACACACGTCTTCCTCTATCTCACAGTGACATACACAGGTCTTATCTTATCTCACAGTGACCTACACAGGTCTTATCTTAACTCATGGTGACCTACACAGGTCTTCCTCTATCTCACAGTGACCTACACAGGTCTTATCTTATCCCACGGTGACCTACACAGGTCTTCCTCTATCTCACAGTGACGTACACAGGTCTTATCTTATCTCACAGTGACCTACACAGGTCTTTTCTTATCTCACAGTGACCTACACAGGTCTTATCTTATCTCACGGTGACCTACACAGGTCTTCCTCTATCTCACAGTGACGTACACAGGTCTTATCTTATCTCACAGTGACCTACACAGGTCTTATCTTATCTCACAGTGACCTACACAGGTCTTATATTATCTCACAGTGACGTACACAGGTCTTATCTTATCTCACAGTGACCTACACAGGTCTTATCTTATCTCACAGTGACCTACACAGGTCTTATCTTATCTCACAGTCACCTACACAGGTCTTCCTCTATTTCACAGTGACCTACACAGGTCTTATCTTAACTCATGGTGACCTACACACGTCTTCCTCTATCTCACAGTGACCCAAACAGGTCTTATCTTATCTCACGGTTACCTACACAGGCATTCCTCTATCTCACAGTGACCTACACAGGTCTTATCTTATCTCACAGTCACCTACACATGCCTTCCTCTATCTCACAGTCACCTACACAGGTCTTATCTTATCTCACAGTGACCTACACAGGCATTCAGGGTCAAGACAGGATTTCCATCACTCCTCTGTTCCTGTATCAGTGCCACGTGCAGCGGTGAAGTTACCTTGATTTATTCACTAGGAAGCAACCAGGCTATGCCAGTCACTGCATTCACAACAGTGTTTCTTTCTAATATTCACTGATATAATATCTTATTATTATGGCTATTGATGTGTAGGAGAGTCATGGTGATTACAGATTTAGGCAATCTTTAACATTAAATAATATAATATGACATTTTATTACACATTAGTCTGTCGGTGTGTGTTGTTCACGCCGTTCGTGCCTGTGTGTTTGTTTTCGTGCTAATGTGTAGTATACTCGGGGGCTTGTAAAGCCAGGTCCTCTACTGTAATAAATACATCAGATTGAAAATGGCCTCGGAGACATGGCCAAGCACTCTTGGTGAATTAGACAGGGGCTTGAGTTGTGTGTTCTGCAACTAGCCTCAAGTGATCACTGTCAAATACCCAGGATTAGGATAATTATTTTCTTCCCAGTCTTTCAAATCTCTGTTATTGTTTTGCTATTCTGTTTTAAATGCAGCCTAAAATCCCCATTATCCACAGATTACCTCATTTGAAAGGAATCTGCAGTGTGGAATACTCCCCCTCCCCCGTACCTCCATGTTGAAGTCAGCAGGCAGCTGAAATGTTGCTAACGGTTTTCACACGTATCTGTTTTTCTCCCTAATTAGAGGCAGAACGGATGAGGATGGAGAGGAGTTTTGTAGTGCGAAACACAATGTTTGAATAAGAAATTACAGTAATTTGTTTATTATATATAAAATCCGTTGGAATAAACAATGGGGTGGGTGATATACGGACAGAAATACTACACGTCGGTTTCACAAGAAACAATGACACATAAAACTGGGTTCATCTGGTATTAGTGTGATAACTGCCGGGTGGTCGTTAATAGATGTGGATCCAGTCTATGAGAGTCTATTGACTTACTCAGTAACAAGCTTGTATAGAATGTGCATGAGTTACGGGGGTCTGTGTGCTGCTAACAGCTTAGCTTCCTCCACTGTCCGACTGACCCATACTGGCTCAAACCAGTGATCCTCTGGTTCGCAACACACTTGAATGTCCTCCTTGACCATATTCCAATGATTTGAGCTACATTCATGACATTTCCAGCTAGCTGTGCAGTGAGTTTACGGTATGTTCTAGCTGTGCAGTGAGTTTACGGTATATTCTAGATGTGCAGTGAGTTTACGGTAGGTTCTAGCTGTGCAGTGAGTTTACGGTATATTCTAGCTGTGCAGTGAGTTTACGGTATGTTCTAGATGTGCAGTGAGTTTACGGTATGTTCTAGCTGTGCAGTGAGTTTACGGTATGTTCTAGCTGTGCAGTGAGTTTACGGTATGTTCTAGCTGTGCAGTGAGTTTACAGTATGTTCTAGATGTGTAGTGAGTTTACAGTATGTTGTAGATGTGTAGTGAGTTTACGGTATGTTCTAGCTGTGCAGTGAGTTTACGGTAGGTTCTAGATGTGCAGTGAGTTTACGGTATGTTCTAGCTGTGCAGTGAGTTTACGGTATGTTCTAGCTGTGCAGTGAGTTTACGGTATGTTCTAGCTGTGCAGTGAGTTTACGGTATGTTGTAGATGTGTAGTGAGTTTACGGTATGTTCTAGATGTGTAATGAGTTTACGGTATGTTCTAGATGTGTAGTGAGTTTACGGTATGTTCTAGATGTGTAATGAGTTTACGGTATGTTCTAGCTGTGCAGTGAGTTTACGGTATGTTCTAGCTGTGCAGTGAGTTTACGGTATGTTGTAGATGTGTAGTGAGTTTACGGTATGTTCTAGCTGTGTAGTGAGTTTACGGTATGTTCTAGATGTGTAATGAGTTTACGGTATGTTCTAGCTGTGCAGTGAGTTTACGGTATGTTGTAGATGTGTAGTGAGTTTACGGTATGTTGTAGATGTGTAGTGAGTTTACGGTATGTTCTAGATGTGCAGTGAGTTTACGGTATGTTCTAGCTGTGCAGTGAGTTTACGGTATGTTCTAGCTGTGCAGTGAGTTTACGGTATGTTCTAGATGTGCAGTGAGTTTACGGTATGTTCTAGCTGTGCAGTGAGTTTACGGTATGTTCTAGCTGTGCAGTGAGTTTACGGTATATTCTAGATGTGCAGTGAGTTTACGGTAGGTTCTAGCTGTGCAGTGAGTTTACGGTATGTTCTAGCTGTGCAGTGAGTTTACGGTATGTTCTAGCTGTGCAGTGAGTTTACGGTATGTTCTAGATGTGCAGTGAGTTTACGGTATGTTCTAGCTGTGTAGTGAGTTTACGGTATGTTCTAGCTGTGCAGTGAGTTTACAGTATGTTCTAGCTGTGCAGTGAGTTTACGGTATGTTCTAGCTGTGCAGTGAGTTTACGGTATGTTCTAGATGTGCAGTGAGTTTACGGTATGTTCTAGCTGTGCAGTGAGTTTACGGTATATTCTAGCTGTGCAGTGAGTTTACGGTATGTTCTAGCTGTGCAGTGAGTTTACGGTATGTTCTAGCTGTGCAGTGAGTTTACGGTATGTTCTAGCTGTGCAGTGAGTTTACGGTATGTTCTAGATGTGCAGTGAGTTTACGGTATGTTCTAGCTGTGCAGTGAGTTTACGGTATGTTCTAGCTGTGCAGTGAGTTTACGGTATGTTCTAGCTGTGCAGTGAGTTTACGGTATGTTCTAGCTGTGTAGTGAGTTTACGGTATGTTCTAGATGTGCAGTGAGTTTACGGTATGTTGTAGATGTGTAGTGAGTTTACGGTATGTTCTAGATGTGTAATGAGTTTACGGTATGTTCTAGCTGTGCAGTGAGTTTACGGTATGTTCTAGATGTGCAGTGAGTTTACAGTATGTTCTAGATGTGCAATGAGTTTACGGTATGTTCTAGCTGTGCAGTGAGTTTACGGTATGTTCTAGATGTGCAGTGAGTTTACAGTATGTTCTAGATGTGCAATGAGTTTACGGTATGTTCTAGCTGTGCAGTGAGTTTACGGTATGTTCTAGCTGTGCAGTGAGTTTACGGTATGTTCTAGCTGTGCAGTGAGTTTACGGTATGTTCTAGCTGTGCAGTGAGTTTACGGTATGTTGTAGATGTGCAGTGAGTTTACAGTATGTTCTAGCTGTGTAGTGAGTTTACGGTATGTTCTAGCTGTGCAGTGAGTTTACGGTATGTTCTAGCTGTGCAGTGAGTTTACGGTATGTTCTAGATGTGCAGTGAGTTTACATTATGTTGAATCTGTGCAGTGAGTTTACGATATGTTCTAGCTGTGCAGTGAGTTTACGGTATGTTCTAGCTGTGCAGTGAGTTTACGGTATGTTCTAGCTGTGCAGTGAGTTTACGGTATGTTCTAGCTGTGCAGTGAGTTTACGGTATGTTCTAGCTGTGCAGTGAGTTTACAGTATGTTGTAGATGTGTAATGAGTTTACGGTATGTTCTAGATGTGTAATGAGTTTACGGTATGTTCTAGCTGTGTAGTGAGTTTACGGTATGTTCTAGATGTGTAATGAGTTTACGGTATGTTCTAGCTGTGCAGTGAGTTTACGGTATGTTCTAGCTGTGCAGTGAGTTTACGGTATATTCTAGATGTGCAGTGAGTTTACGGTAGGTTCTAGCTGTGCAGTGAGTTTACGGTATGTTCTAGCTGTGCAGTGAGTTTACGGTATGTTCTAGCTGTGCAGTGAGTTTACAGTATGTTGTAGATGTGTAATGAGTTTACGGTATGTTCTAGCTGTGTAGTGAGTTTACGGTATGTTCTAGCTGTGTAGTGAGTTTACAGTATGTTCTAGATGTGTAATGAGTTTACGGTATGTTCTAGCTGTGCAGTGAGTTTACGGTATGTTCTAGCTGTGCAGTGAGTTTACGGTATGTTCTAGATGTGCAGTGAGTTTACAGTATGTTCTAGATGTGCAGTGAGTTTACGGTATGTTCTAGATGTGCAGTGAGTTTACATTATGTTGAATCTGTGCAGTGAGTTTACGATATGTTCTAGATGTGCAGTGAGTTTACGGTATGTTCTAGCTGTAGAGTGAGTGTACAGTATGTTCTTACATCTGTCCCTTTTCCCATTAACACAGTCAGCAGTGAAGTTAAAACATTACTGCCTGTACTTCCATGTCTAATGCTAGATTCCTACCTCCATTCAACTACTCTGAAAGATGTCATTCATGTCATAAACATGGCTACTTATGGAGGAACATGTGGTGCTAAGTTGGTGTATTGATACGATAAAGGACACACCTCACTGAAGCCAAATCTCAGACTTCATACTGTACTGTATCCCGGGCAAAACAAACATCTTCCTCCTTCATTTCGATATCCATTAACGGTTAACGTCCGCTGCTTGTCATCCTACGGGCTACCGAGTGGCTCAGCGGTCTAAAGCACTGCATGTCAGGGCAAGAGGCGTCACTACAGTTCCAGACTGAATCACATCCGGATGTGATTGGGAGTCCCAAAGGGGTGGTGCACAATTGGCCCGGGTTTGGTAAGCCGTCATTCTAAATAACAATTTGGTTTTTTAACATGACTACCCTAGTTAAATTATTTATGTCTTAAATTCTTCCCAAGCGCTAGTTAAATATAATTGTCTCATTTTTTTTTGGGGGGGGGGGTTCTAAAATTGAGGGCTTGAACGTGAAACAGCACATGGTCACGAGGAGTTTACCCTCTCGTAAATCTGTGGTGGTGACGCAGAGTAGAGCCTTCCTGCCTGATTTACACCTTGCTAGAAATGGGAGGTAGGCAGTCAGCCTCTTCTACCGTGTGCCTGGGGGTCCCTCAAAGACCACCTCACTACCAGATCCACTGACTGGACCTCAACTTGAGACTGTCCAGGGAGGAGAGAAAAACAGACAAAGTGAAAAAGACAGGGAGTTGATATGGGAAAAAACATTGCTTCCCTGTCCATCTGCTGAGTAAGGGAGGAGTGAGAGACAGAGAGAAACAGAGAGAGAGAGACAGAGATAGAGAGACACAGAGAGAGAGAGAGAGAGAGAGAGAGAGAGAGAGAGAGAGAGAGAGAGAGAGAGAGATAGAGAGAGAGAGAAACAGACAGAGAGACAGAGATAGAGAGACAGAGAGAGAGAGAGGGAGAGAGATGCTAATGTTAACTGAGTGTCTGTAGCAGACAGAGATTGCCCCTACTCAGATGGTGTGCGCGCGTGTGCGCGCGCGTGCACGTGTGTGTGTGTGCGTGTGTGCGTGTGCGTGTGTAGGCGTGTGTGTGTGAGGAAGAGGCTTTTTAACACGGCCAGTGTGAGCGGGCCAGCCGTCGCATTGTTACCTCACAATTCCAGTAAAAAATTATATCTCTTATGATCTCAATAAACTGCTGTCAGAGTGCAGGAAAAATGAGTTGTGTTGTGTGAATGTAAAATAACATGTTAATGTGTGGTCCTGGCTCACAGCCACACTGGATACTCTATACACTAATGGCTCACTGCGCCCAGTGTACTAGACGGGATACTCTATACACTAATGGCTCACTGTGCCCAGTGTACTAGATGGGATACTCTATACACTAATGGCTCACTGTGCCCAGTGTACTAGACGGGGTACTCTATACACTAATGGCTCACTGTGCCCAGTGTACTAGATGGGATACTCTATACACTAATGGCTCACTGTGCCCAGTGTACTAGACGGGATACTCTCTACACTAATGGCTCACTGTGCCCAGTGTACTAGACGGGATACTCTCTACACTAATGGCTCACTGCGCCCAGTGTACTAGACGGGATACTCTATACACTAATGGCTCACTGTGCCCAGTGTACTAGACGGGATACTCTCTACACTAATGGCTCACTGTTCCCAGTGTACTAGACGGGATACTCTATACACTAATGGCTCACTGCGCCCAGTGTACTAGACGGGATACTCTATACACTAATGGCTCACTGCACCCAGTGTACTAGACGGGATACTCTCTACACTAATGGCTCACTGCGCCAAGTGTACTAGACGGGATACTCTATACACTAATGGCTCACTGTGCCCAGTGTACTAGACGGGATACTCTCTACACTAATGGCTCACTGTGCCCAGTGTACTAGACGGGATACTCTATACACTAATGGCTCACTGTGCCCAGTGTACTAGACGGGATACTCTATACACTAATGGCTCACTGTGCCCAGTGTACTAGACTGGGTACTCTCTACACTAATTCCTCACTGTGCCCAGTGTACTAGACTGGGTACTCTCTACACTAATTCCTCACTGTGCCCAGTGTACACACTGCCATAATTCACTATGTTGCGTACTGGACCCTGAATATTGAATAGTATTGAGATAATGGCTTAAAATGCCACAAAATAATTAGGCTGTGCCTTTTAGTTCTGACCTCTGGAGTGTGACGTGATGATAAAAAGAGGAGAGAGAGAGGAGAAAATTAGAGAAAGGAGCAATGGAGTGTGTGTGCTGTCGTTTCATGATTATGTGATTGGAGACTGAGGCAATCATGGCGTTTTCAATTCATCCCACAGGGGTGCTCTTGAGCTATTTTCATAGATAAAAAGAGTGAGAACGAGCAGAGTCCCTCCTCTCCTCTCCTATCCTTCTCTCCTACTCTCTCATACTCTCCTCTCTCCTCCTCTCTCCTCCTCTTCTTCTCTCTCCTCTCATCCTCCTCCTCTCCTCTCTCTCCTCTCTCCTCCTCTCCTCCTCCTTTCCTCCTCTCCTCCTCTCTCCTCTCATCCTCCTCCTCTCCTCTATCCTCCTCTCTTCTCCCCTCCTCCTCTCCTCCTCTCCTCCTCTCCTCCTGTCTCCTCTCCTCTCTCCTCCTCTCCTCTCTCATCCTCTCCTCTCTCCTCCTCTCCTCCTCTCCTACTCTCTCCTACTCTCCTCTCTCCTCCTCTCTCCTCTCCTCCTCTCCTCTTTCTCCTCTCTCCCCCTCTCCCCCCTCTCCTCCTCTCCCTACTTGTCTAGGCCAGTCTTGGCTGTATCGGTCTAAAAGGTCTACCTTCCATATTCACACTGTGCGGCAGCCTGTAGATGTTATATTGTTTTGATTGTGATGATGCCTGGGAATAGTGTTCCCATGGTTGGTCCAGCCAGCATGGGGAGCCTAGCTTCTCTGTTCAACACACAGGCCTTTCCTGTCATTCACAGCTGGTTCCTACCTCTACCCAAACAATCCCTCTGGACGCACTGGTCTCTGCTCTAGACCATCCTGTGTGACCGTGACTGGGGACAGAATAGCGAGCAGCACTCTTATGCATAGTGGATACAGACACACATTTAAAAAGTTAACCTTTTTAGATAAAACTGTACAAAAAATGATCACGTCACACAATAATTGATTAGAACACACTGTTTTGAAATGAATGTCTACAGTAGCCTCAACAGCACTCTGTAGGGCAGCACCATGGTGTAGCCGGAGGACAGCTAGCTTCCATCCTCCTCTGGGTACATTGACTTCAATACAAAACCTAGGAGGCTCATGGTTCTCACCCCCTTCCATAGACTTACACAGTAATTATGACAACGTCAGGAGGACGTCCTCCAACCAATCAGAGCTCTTGCAGCGTGAACTGACATGTTGTCCACCCAATCAAAGGATCAGAGAATGAATCTAGTACTGAAAGCATAAGCTACAGCTAGCTAGCACTGCAGTGCAAAACATGTGGTGAGTTGTTGACTCAAAGAGAGAGAAAGAAAATAGTTTAACAGTTTTGAAGAAATTACTTTCTTCCTAAATGAAGGAGAAGCAAGAGTGTAACAGAGATAGAGAGAGATTTCATCATTTTTTTATTTTCAGTTTCAGAGTACTCAGCTAGCAAATGCAGCTAGCTAGTTTAGCCTACTGAAACACCCTGCTAAAACAGAGCGATGATATGTTAGCTAGCTGGCTATGACTATCCAACACAACACTGGAAATCTTCCAAGTCAATGCCGGTGTAACTGCTTACTGACTGTACACTAACGTTACTGCATGATTGTAGCGGGTTCACTAATGCGTTAGTTCTATTAGCTATGCTGACTATGACGTTATTTTAGCTAATATGGTGAAAACGATGTAGGCTGTGTGTAGCTGTTTGGATTGGAAATGTTTTTTCACCTGGTCACATGCAGCTGATGTGTTTTGCATTGAAGTCCACAGTGAAGGGAAGAGGTGAGAGGGGGAGAGCCAACAACGTAGATAAGAGAAGGAATACAACGTGGCTGCTATGAAAGTGAACTGTGTTTACGAGTGATCAAGGGTGTATTCATTCCACTGATTCTGTTGAAAAACGATTCTTAAACAGAAGCAAACGGAACAAAATGGGGATAACACATCTGAATTTGTCCAATAGAAATTCTTGGTTGCAACTGTTGGACTAATGATTATGCCCTAGATCAGCTAGATGCAGGCAAGAGTGTGCAAGGTGGTGTTGACTGTGTCACTGTCTGTCCATGTGTCACTGTCTGTCACGTCAAATGTGTCTATCAACCTGTGTGCACCTACGTTGAAACGCCGCCCTTTTAACCTTTCACGAGTATCTACCCCGGGTCCTGGAGCACCCCCCACCCCCCCCACACTGAGTAGCATCGCTAGCATAGCGTCACAATTAAATAGTAGCATCTAAATATCATTAAATCACAAGTCCAAGACACCTAATGAAAGATACAGATCTTGTGAATAAAGTCACCATTTCAGATTTTTAAAATGTTTTACAGGGAAGACAAAATATGTAAATCTATTAGCTAACCACGTTAGCAAAAGACACCATTTTTCTTTGTCCACCATTTTCTCTCTCCACCAGTAGCTATCACCAATTCGGCCAAATAACGATATTGATAGCCACTAACCAAGAAAAAACCTCATCAGATGACAGTCTGATAATATATTTATGGTATAGGATAGGTTTTGTTAGAAAAATTTGCATATTTCAGGTATAAATCATAGTTTACAATTGCACCCACCATCACAACTCGACTAGAATAAATACACAGAGCAACGTGTATTACCTAATTACTAATCATAAAACATTTCGTAAAAATACACAGCATACGCTAATTGAAAGACACAGATCCTTTGAATACAGACAATATTTCAGATTTTCTAAGTGTCTTACAGCGAAAACACAATAAATCGTTATATTAGCATACCACATGTGCAAACATTACCAGAGCATTGATTCTAGCCAAAGAGAGCGATAACGTAAATATCGCCAAAATATATACATTTTTTCACTAACCTTCTCAGAATTCTTCAGATGACACTCCTGTAACATCATATTACAACATACATATAGAGTTTGTTCGAAAATGTGCATATTTAGCCACCAAAATCATGGTTAGACAATGACAAAAGTAGCCCAGCTGGTCAGAAAATGTCGTGCGCCACATTAGACAGTGATCTAGTCTTATACATAAATACTCATAAACTTGACTAAAAAATATAGGGTGGACAGCGATTGATAGACAATTTAATTCTTAATACAATCGCTGAATTACATTTTTAAAATTATCCTTACTTTTCAATACAGGTTGCGCCAAGCGAAGCTACATCTAACAAAATGGCGGCATAAGTGATTAACATTTTTCGACAGAAACACGATTTATCATAATAACTTGTTCTTACTATGAGCTGTTCTTTCATCAGAATCTTGGGCAATGAATCCTTTCTTGGGTCTAATCGTATTTTGGTCGAAAGCTGTCCTCTTTCCATGTGGAAATGCCCACTAACGTTCGGCATGAACTGGAAACATGCCCAGAGGTTCAAAGTGTCTCAGAAAGAAATGCCTCAAAATCGCACTAAACGGATATAAATTGCTATAAAACGGTTTAAATTAACTACCTTATGATGTTTTTAACACCTATAACGAGTAAAAACATGACCGGAGAAATATTACTGGCTAAACAACAGCTTGGAAGGAGGCGAGTCCGATGTCCTTCGCGCGCCAGGCGCAGGCAGCCAAAGGAAGTTACTTCCGGTATTTGGTGATTTATAGAGGCACTGATTGCGCAATCGACTCCATTCAAAGCGTCATCACGTACTGACATCCAGGGGAAGACGTAAGAAGTGTCTGTTTCTCCATAGCATTTACAGGCACCTTTAAACTGACTCCAGATCAGGGGCCAAGATGTCTGAAATCTGACTCCATGTCAGGGAAAGTGCTGTAGAATGAGTTGTGTTCCACTCAGAGACAAAATTCCAACGGCTATAGAAACTAGAGAGTGTTTTCTATCCAATAATAATAATAATATGCATATTGTACGAGCAAGAATTGAGTACTAGGCAGTTTAATCTGTAGAGCAAATTATGCTAATGCGAAACAGCACCCCCTATAGTTGCAAGAAGTTAAACAATAGTTTTAATTTGAAGCTCTGTCTTGTGCTGTAGTGAAATCACCTCCAGGCCTGTTATCAGACGTACTTAAAAAAGTATTCAACACCGTTGGCGTTTTTCATATTTTGTTGCATTACAACCTGTAATATAAATGTATTTTTATTTGGATTTCATGTGATGGACACACAAAATAGTCCAAATTGGTGAAGTGAAATGTAAAAAAATTACTTGCTTCAAAAACTTCTAAAAAATGTAAAACCTAAAAGTGGTGCGTGCATATGTATTCACCCCTTTGCTATGAAGCCCATAAATAAGATATGGTGCAACCAATTACCTTCAGAAGTCACATAATTTGTTAAATAAAGTCCACCTGTGTGCAATCTATGTGTCACATGATCTCAGTATATATACACCTGTTCTGAAAGGCCCCAGAGTCTGCAACACCACTAAGCAAGGGGCACCACCAAGCAAGCGGTACCATGAAGACCAAGGACCTCTCCAAACAGGTCAGGGACACAGTTGTGGAGAAATACAGACCAGGGTTGGGCTATAAAAAAAATACCAGAAATTTTGAACAATCCATGGAGCACCATTAAATCCATTATTAAAAAATAGAAAGAATATGGCACCACAACAAACCTGCCAAGAGAGGGCCGCCCACCAAAACTCACGGACCAGGCAAGGAGGGCATTAATCAGAGAGGCAACAAAGAGACCAAAGATAACCATGAAGAAGATGCAAAGCTCCACAACGGAGATGGAGTATCTGTCCATAGGACTACTTTAAGATGTACACTCCACAGAGCTTGGCTTCACGGAAGAGTGGCCGGAAAAAAGCCATTTCTTAAAGAAAAAAATAAGCAAACACATTTGGTGTTCACCAAAAAGCATGTAGAACACTCCCCAAACATATGGAAGAAGGTACTCTGGTCAGATGAGACAAAAATTGAGCTTTGTCGTCATCAAGGAAAATGCTATGTCTGGTGCACACCCAACACCTCCCATCACCCCGAGAACACCATCCCCACAGTGAAGCATGATGGTAGCAGATTCATGCTGTGGGATGTTTTTCATGGACAGGGACTGGGAAACTGGTCAGAATTTAAGGAATGATGGACGGCGCTAAATGCAGGGAAATTCTTGAGGGAAACCTTTTTCAGTCTTCCAGAGATTTGAGACTGGGACAGAGGTTCACCTTCCAGCAGGACAATGACCGTAAGCATACTGCTAAAGCATCACTTGAGTGGTTTAAGGGGAAACATTTACATTTCTTGGAATGGCCTAATCAAAGCCCAGGCCTCAATCCAATTGAGAATCTGAGGTATGATTTAAAGATTGCTGTACACCAGCAGAACCAAATCAACTTGAAGGAGCTGAAGGAGCTGGAGCAGTTTTGCCTTGAAGAATGGGCAAAAATCCCATTGGCTAGATGTGCCAAGCTTATAGAGACATACCCCAAGAGACTTGCAGCTATAATTGTTACAAAAGGTGGCTCTACGGCCTCCCGGGTGGCGCAGTGGTCTAGGGCACTGCATCGCAGTGCTAGCTGCGCCACCAGAGTCTCTGGGTTCGCGCCCAGGCTCTGTCACAGCCGGCCACGACCGGGAGGTCCGTGGGGCAACGCACAATTGGGCTAGCGTTGTCGTGTTAGGGGGGTTTGGCCAGTAGGGATATCCTTGTCGCATCGCGCTCCAGCAACTCCTGTGGCGGGCCGGGCGAAGTGCGCGCTAACCAAGGGGGCCAGGTACAAGGTGTTTCCTCCAACACATTGGTGCGGCTGGCTTCCGGGTTGGAGGCGCGCTGTGTTAAGAAGCAGTGCGGCTTGGTTGGGTTGTGCTTCGGAGGATGCGTGGCTTTCGACCTTCGTCTCTCCCGAGCCCGTACGGGAGTTATATCAATGAGACAAGATTGTAATTACTAGCGATTGGATACCACGGAAATTGGGGAGAAAAGGGGAGAAAAAAAAAAGAAAAAAAAAAGGTGGCTCTACAAAGTATTGAATTTGAGGGGGTGAATAGTTAGGCACGCTCAAGTTTTCAGTTTTGTTTGTTTCACAATAAAAAATATTTTGCATCTTCAAAGTGGTGTAGGCATGTTGTGTAATTCAAATGATAACCCCCCCCCAAAAAACACATATTTCATTGTTGTAAGGCAACAAAACAGGAACATTTCCAAGTGGGATGAATACTTTCACAAGCCACTGTAGCTAGATGGTTTCCACTCTGACACCATTTAAGAAAATATATGTTTCACCTTTATTTAACCAGAAAAGTTAGTTGAGAACAAGTTCTCATTTACAACTGCGACCTGGCCAAGATAAAGCAAGCAGTTTGACACAAAACACAGAGTTACACATGGAGTAAACAAACATACAGTCAATAATACAGTAGAAAAAGTCTATATACAGTGTGCGCAAATGAGGTAGGATAAGGGAGGTAAGGCAATATATAGGCCATGGTGGAGAAGTATTTACAATATAGCAATTAAACACTGGAAAGATAAATGTGCAAGAAGAGATACTTGGGTGCAAAGGAGCATAGTAAATTAATAAATTACGTATGGGGAAGAGGTAATTGGATGGGCAATTTACAGATGGGTTATGTACAGGTGCAGTGATCTGTGAGCTGCTCTGACAGCTGGTGCTTATCTTCAAGCTATCAGACAAATAAAAACCAGCCTGCTATCTCCACAAACAGACTGACCAGCCAGACTGACCCCTATCTCCACAGCCAGACTGACCCCTATCTCCACAAACAGACTGACCAGCCAGACTAACCCCTATCTCCACAAACAGACTGACCAGCCAGACTGACCCCTATCTCCACAGACAGACTGACCAGCCAGACTGACCCCTATCTCCACAAACAGACTGACCAGCCAGACTGACCCCTATCTCCACAGCCAGACTGACCAGCCAGACTGACCCCTATCTCCACAGCCAGACTGACCCCTATCTCCACAGCCAGACTGACCCCTATCTCCACAGCCAGACTAACCCCTATCTCCACAGCCAGACTGACCCATATCTCCACAGCCAGACTGACCCCTATCTCCACAGCCAGACTGATCCCTATCTCCACAGCCAGACTGACCCCTATCTCCACAGCCAGACTGACCCCTATCTCCACAGCCAGACTGACCCCTATCTCCACAGCCAGACTGACCCATATCTCCACAGACAGACTGACCAGCCAGACTGACCCCTATCTCCACAGCCAGACTGACCCCTATCTCCACAGCCAGACCGACCCCTATCTCCACAGCCAGACTGACCCCTATCTCCACAGACAGACTGACCAGCCAGACTGACCCCTATCTCCACAGACAGAATGACCAGCCAGACGGACCCCTATCTCCACAAACAGACTGACCAGCCAGACTGACCTTTATCTCCACAGACAGACTGACCAGTCAGACTGACCCCTATCTCCACAGACAGACTGACCAGCCAGACTGACCCCTATCTCCACAGCCAGACTGACCAGCCAGACTGACCCCTATCTCCACAGCCAGACTGACCCATATCTCCACAGCCAGACTGACCCCTATCTCCACAGCCAGACTGACCCCTATCTCCACAGCCAGACTGACCCCTATCTCCACAGCCAGACTGACCCCTATCTCCACAGCCAGACTGACCCCTATCTCCACAGCCAGACTGACCCATGTCTCCACAGCCAGACTGACCCATATCTCCACAGCCAGACTGACCAGCCAGACTGACCCCTATCTGAACACAGCCAGACTGACCCCTATCTCCACAGCCAGACTGACCCCTCCATCCAGAGGATCCAACAGAAACCATGCTGCAATCAGTGCCAGAGAGGTGGAGCAATGGGGAACTATACTGTGTATGAACAGCACTTTGGTTAATTTGGAGAAACACTCTGAGGCACTGTAGAAGGTTACAGTCACTTGATTTTGTCACTTTATTTGGACCATGGTCTTTCCTGAACCTTCGCATCTCGGTCAGATAAAAAAGTATGTTCTCTGGGTCTTTGGTCGCTGCTGTTGAGCGAGGTAAAATCCAATAAACAAGATCAATTTCCAGCTCCATGTTTTGGAGGTTTTTAAACTAAAAAGAAGTCAGCTCACGTTTCTCCTCATTTTTCAACTTGGATTGTATTGTTTCTATTGATAATATGCTGGCCAGAGCAATTTCCTGGTTCTAACCTCAGCAAAAATAATGGGGTTTGTTTACTGTTTTCCTAGTGATGCAGAAAGGCATGTCTAGTGTCTAGTCTAGGCCACTCTGACTGCCTCACTTTAACTAATGTTAAAGACTCTTGAGACAGACAGAGTTCAGGAGAGCAGGATTACAATTGTCCCGTGTGGCTCAGTGGGTAGAACATGGCGCTTGCAACGCCAGGGTTGTGGGTTCAATTCCCACGGGGGGACCAGGGTTCAATTCCCACAGGGGCACCAGGATGAATATGTATGAACTTTCCAAATTGTAAGTTGCTCTGGATAAGAGCGTCTGCTAAATTACTTAAATGTAAATGTAGTGTAAATGTCCCACAGGCCCTTTCTCTGAAGATTTGCTCAATACATCCAAAATGGCTGCCCAGGAGTGCTTTTCAGGAGCAAGAACAAGAACAATGATATCCTCAACCACAAGGCTTTCTCTAACCTTTGAAAGGTGGTGCTTCTGTGTGGCCATCCAACGCATATACAGTATATTGTGTATTTAAAATGCAAAGGCTACGCTATAGAATCTACTATTTAGTTGTATTGAAATATCACATAACGAAGAGACTTGACTGTAAATTACCAATGACAATATTCAGTGAACAAATACGAGGCCTTGTGGCATTATTATGATCGCAACAACACAAAGAGGTACAATAACTGGCATTTGACTACAGCTCAAATTCTTATTTACAATGACAGCCTAGGAACAGTGGGTTGACTGCCTTGTTCAGGGGCAGAACAACAGATTTTTACCTTGTCAGCTCGGGGATTCGATCAAGCAACTTTTCAGTTACTGGCCCAACGCTCTAACCACTAGGCTACCTGCCGGTTACTGGCCCAACGCTCTAACCACTAGGCTACCTACTGGTTACTGGCCCAACGCTCGAACCACTAGGCTACCTGCCGGTTACTGGCCCAACGCTCGAACCACTAGGCTACCTGCTGGTTACTGGCCCAACACTCTAACCACTAGACTACCTGCTGGTTACTGGCCCAACACTCTAACCACTAGGCTACCTGCTGGTTACTGGCCCAACACTCTAACCACTAGGCTACCTGCTGGTTACTGGCCCAACGCTCTAACCACTAGGCTAACTGCTGGTTACTGACCCAATGCTCTAACCACTAGCTTACATGCTGGTTACTGGCCCAACGCACTAACCACTAGACTACCTGCTGGTTACTGGCCCAACGCTCTAACCACTAGGCTACCTGCCGGTTACTGGCCCAATGCTCTAACCACTAGGCTACCTGCCGGTTACTGGACCAACGCTCTAACCACTAGGCTACCTGCCGGTTACTGGCCCAATGCTCTAACCACTAGGCTACCTGCCGGTTACTGGCCCAACGCTCTAACCACTAGGCTACCTGCCGGTTACTGGCCCAACCCTCTAACCACTAGGCTACCTGCTGGTTACTGTCCCACCGCTCTAACCACTAGACTACCTGCTGGTTACTGGCCCAACGCTCTAACCACTAGGCTACCTGCCGGTTACTGGCCCAATGCTCTAACCACTAGGCTACCTGCCGGTTACTGGCCCAACGCTCTAAACACTAGGCTACCTGCCGGTTACTGGCCCAATGCTCTAACCACTAGGCTACCTGCCGGTTACTGGCCCAATGCTCTAACCACTAGGCTACCTGCCGGTTACTGGCCCAATGCTCTAACCACTAGGCTACCTGCCGGTTACTGGCCCAACGCTCTAACCACTAGGCTACCTGCCGGTTACTGGCCCAACGCTCGAACCACTAGGCTACCTGCCGGTTACTGGCCCAACGCTCTAACCACTAGGCTACCTGCTGGTTACTGGCCCAACGCTCTAACCACTAGGCTACCTGCCGGTTACTGGCCCAACGCTCTAACCACTAGGCTACCTGCCGGTTACTGGCCCAATGCTCTAACCACTAGGCTACCTGCCGGTTACTGGCCCAATGCTCTAACCACTAGGCTACCTGCCGGTTACTGGCCCAATGCTCTAACCACTAGGCTACCTGCCGGTTACTGGCCCAACGCTCTAACCACTAGGCTACCTGCTGGTTACTGGCCCAACGCTCTAACCACTAGACTACCTGCCGGTTACTGGCCCAACGCTCTAACCACTAGGCTACCTGCCGGTTACTGGCCCAACGCTCTAACCACTAGACTACCTGCTGGTTACTGGCCCAACGCTCTAACCACTAGGCTACCTGCTGGTTACTGGCCCAATGCTCTAACCACTAGGCTACCTGCCGGTTACTGGCCCAACGCTCTAACCACTAGGCTACCTGCTGGTTCCTGGCCCAATGCTCTAACCACTAGGCTACCTGCCGGTTACTGGCCCAATGCTCTAACCACTAGGCTACCTGCTGGTTACTGGCCCAATGCTCTAACCACTAGGCTACCTGCTGGTTACTGGCCTAACGCTTTAACCACTAGGCTACCTGCTGCTCTCGGAAGCCCCCAATAAATTCCACGTTTTTAAAACTATTCCAGTTTATGTCATTACATTTACTACTCATTCCTCTGTAGTTGGTTGAACACATTAGATTTTTTTCTTAACGCACTTTAATGCTTCGATGATTTTGTTGCCTATTGTTACATTATGTGACTGATAGGTAAGGAACAAATGCAGTGGATAAATTAATAATAAACAGAACACGTTTCTTCTCCGTACAAGGTGAGACATTAAGTGGAAGAAAGAAAGATTTGTATACTCGAGGCTTATTCCCTCCCAGAGAGTTTGGGTTTGATGGTTAAAATTAGCCATCAACGAAGCGCTAATGCTCAGACAACAAATATTTCCTCTCCTTTTCCCTTTTCAAAGTTTGCAGGGGTGAGTGTGTGGTAGAGCAAGATGTTAAAGATAAATACATTGGAGCTTGTTCGATGTAGCTCCTCTCATATGGAGTTATGTGTTTGATCCAGAGCAGGGATGGGCAACTTTGATGTTGGTGGGGGCCACAAAAAACTCATCATGAGATGCAGCAGTGGCTCGCGGCTCTGCATACCCAACATCCATACCCACATATACAGTCAGAGCCGGCCCTAGCCTTTTGGGGACCCTTAAAAGTGCAGAGAGAAAATGTTTTAGATTTAAGTTCCTGTAATTATACACATTTCGCCATGGGGTGGGGAGAAAATTTAGCTATTTCATAACAAATGCCGTGCAATTTTACTAATCTTGCAATAGGTTGGACAGAATAATTTGCAGTTTTGAATATGATATATATATGAGACTGAATAACAAAATCAATGTAGGCCCCCCGGTCGGTAATTTGACAATTATTACTACGAGTTTAGATAGCTGGCTAGACTGACTTAACAATCAAAAAAAAGAACTGAGTGACTGTCAGTGACTGACATAACAAGAGAAAAACGTGCAGATGACAAACACATTTTCGAAATTGCACCTGAAGTTGAGACCCCAGCTGAGTTGAGACCCCAGCTGAGTTGAGACCCCAGCTGAGTTGAGACCCCAGCTGAGTTGAGTTGAGACCCCAGCTAAGTTGAGACCCCAGCTGAGTTGAGACCCCGTCTGAGTTGAGACCCCAGCTGAGTTGAGACCCGAGCTGAATAGAGACCCCATCTGAGTTGAGACCCCATCTGAGTTGAGACCCCATCTGAGTTGAGACCCCAGCTGAGTTGAGACCCCAGCTGAGTTGAGACGCCAGCTGAGTTGACTTGAGACCCCAGCTAAGTTAAGACCCCAGCTGAGTTGAGACCCCAGCTGAGTTGAGACGCCAGCTGAGTTGACTTGAGTCCCCAGCTAAGTTGACTTGAGACCCCAGCTAAGTTGAGTTGAGACCCCAGCTTAGCTGAGACCCCAGCTGAGTTGAGACCCCATCTGAGTTGAGACTCCAGCTGAGTTGAGACCCCAGCTGAGTTGAGACTCCAGCTGAGTTGAGTTGAGACCCCAGCTAAGTTGAGTTGAGACCCCAGCTGAGTTGAGACCCCAGCTGAGTTGAGACCCCATCTGAGTTGAGACCCCATCTGAGTTGAGACCCTATCTGAGTTGAGACAACAGCTGAGTTGAGACCCCAGCTGAGTTGAGATGAGACCCCAGCTGAGTTGAGTTGAGACCCCAGCTGAGTTGAGACCCCAGCTGAGTTGAGACCCCAGCTGAGTTGAGACCCCAGCTGAGTTGAGACTCCAGCTGAGTTGAGTTGAGACCCCAGCTGAGTTGAGTTGAGACCCCAGCTGAGTTGAGACCCCATCTGAGTTGAAACCCCATCTGAGTTGATACCCCAGCTGAGTTGAGTTTAGACCCCAGCTGAGTTGAGACCCCAGCTGAGTTGAGACCCCAGCTGAGTTGAGACCCCATATGAGTTGAGACCCCAGCTGAGTTGAGACCCCAGCTGAGTTGAGACCCCGTCTGAGTTGAGACCCCAGCTGAGTTGAGACCCGAGCTGAATAGAGACCCCATCTGAGTTGAGACCCCATCTGAGTTGAGACCCCATCTGAGTTGAGACCCCAGCTGAGTTGAGACCCCAGCTGAGTTGAGACGCCAGCTGAGTTGACTTGAGACCCCAGCTAAGTTAAGACCCCAGCTGAGTTGAGACCCCAGCTGAGTTGAGACGCCAGCTGAGTTGACTTGAGTCCCCAGCTAAGTTGACTTGAGACCCCAGCTAAGTTGAGTTGAGACCCCAGCTTAGCTGAGACCCCAGCTGAGTTGAGACCCCATCTGAGTTGAGACTCCAGCTGAGTTGAGACCCCAGCTGAGTTGAGACTCCAGCTGAGTTGAGTTGAGACCCCAGCTAAGTTGAGTTGAGACCCCAGCTGAGTTGAGACCCCGGCTGAGTTGAGACCCCATCTGAGTTGAGACCCCATCTGAGTTGAGACCCCATCTGAGTTGAGACCCTATCTGAGTTGAGACAACAGCTGAGTTGAGATGAGACCCCAGCTGAGTTGAGTTGAGACCCCAGCTGAGTTGAGACCCCAGCTGAGTTGAGACCCCAGCTGAGTTGAGACCCCAGCTGAGTTGAGACTCCAGCTGAGTTGAGTTGAGACCCCAGCTGAGTTGAGTTGAGACCCCAGCTGAGTTGAGACCCCATCTGAGTTGAAACCCCATCTGAGTTGATACCCCAGCTGAGTTGAGTTTAGACCCCAGCTGAGTTGAGACCCCAGCTGAGTTGAGACCCCAGCTGAGTTGAGACCCCAGCTGAGTTGAGACCCCATATGAGTTGAGACCCCAGCTGAGTTGAGACCCCAGCTGAGTTGAGACCCCATCTGAGTTGAGACCCCAGCTGAGTTGAGACCCCATATGAGTTGAGACCCCATATGAGTTGAGTCCCCAGCTGAGTTGAGACCCCAGCTGAGTTGAGACTCCAGCTGAGTTGAGTTGAGACTCCAGCTGAGTTGAGTTGAGACCCCAGCTGAGTTGAAACCCCATCTGAGTTGAAACCCCAGCTGAGTTTAGACCCCAGCTGAGTTGAGACCCCAGCTGAGTTGAGACCCCATATGAGTTGAGACCCCATATGAGTAGAGACCCCAGCTGAGTTGAGGCCCCAGCTGAGTTGAGACCCCATCTGAGTTGAGACCCCATCTGAGTTGAGACCCCAGCTCAGTTGAGACGCCAGCTGAGTTAACTTGAGACCCCAGCTAAGTTAAGACCCCAGCTGAGTTGAGACCCCAGCTGAGTTGAGACGCCAGCTGAGTTGACTTGAGTCCCCAGCTAAGTTGACTTGAGACCCCAGCTAAGTTGAGTTGAGACCCCAGCTTAGCTGAGACCCCAGCTTAGCTGAGACCCCATCTGAGTTGAGACTCCATCTGAGTTGAAACCCCATCTGAGTTGATACCCCAGCTGAGTTGAGTTGAGACCCCAGCTGAGTTGAGACCCCAGCTGAGTTGAGACCCCAGCTGAGTTGAGACCCCAGCTGAGTTGAGACCCCAGCTGAGTTGAGACTCCAGCTGAGTTGAGTTGAGACCCCAGCTGAGTTGAGTTGAGACCCCAGCTGAGTTGAGACTCCAGCTGAGTTGAGTTGAGACCCCAGCTGAGTTGAGACCCCATCTGAGTTGAAACCCCATCTGAGTTGATACCCCAGCTGAGTTGAGTTGAGACCCCAGCTGAGTTGAGACCCCAGCTGAGTTGAGACCCCATATGAGTTGAGACCCCAGCTGAGTTGAGACCCCAGCTGAGTTGAGACCCCAGCTGAGTTGAGACCCCATCTGAGTTGAGACCCCATCTGAGTTGAGACCCCAGCTCAGTTGAGACGCCAGCTGAGTTGACTTGAGACCCCAGCTAAGTTAAGACCCCAGCTGAGTTGAGACCCCAGCTGAGTTGAGACGCCAGCTGAGTTGACTTGAGTCCCCAGCTAAGTTGACTTGAGACCCCAGCTAAGTTGAGTTGAGACCCCAGCTTAGCTGAGACCCCAGCTTAGCTTAGACCCCATCTGAGTTGAGACTCCATCTGAGTTGAGACCCCAGCTGAGTTGAGTTGAGACCCCAGCTGAGTTGAGACCCCATCTGAGTTGAGACCCCATCTGAGTTGAGACCCCATCTGAGTTGAGACCCCATCTGAGTTGAGACCCCAGCTGAGATGAGATGAGACCCCAGCTGAGTTGAGTTGAGACCCCAGCTGAGTTGAGACCCCAGCTGAGTTGAGACCCCAGCTGAGTTGAGACCCCAGCTGAGTTGAGACCCCAGCTGAGTTGAGACTCCAGCTGAGTTGAGTTGAGACCCAAGCTGAGTTGAGTTGAGACCCCAGCTGAGTTGAGACTCCAGCTGAGTTGAGTTGAGACCCCAGCTGAGTTGAGACCCCATCTGAGTTGAAACCCCATCTGAGTTGATACCCCAGCTGAGTTGATTTTAGACCCCAGCTGAGTTGAGACCCCAGCTGAGTTGAGACCCCATCTGAGTTGAGACGCCAGCTGAGTTGAGACCCCATCTGAGTTGAGACCCCAGCTCAGTTGAGACGCCAGCTGAGTTGACTTGAGACCCCAGCTAAGTTAAGACCCCAGCTGAGTTGAGACCCCAGCTGAGTTGAGACGCCAGCTGAGTTGACTTGAGTCCCCAGCTAAGTTGACTTGAGACCCCAGCTAAGTTGAGTTGAGACCCCAGCTTAGCTGAGACCCCAGCTTAGCTGAGACCCCATCTGAGTTGAGACTCCATCTGAGTTGAGACCCCAGCTGAGTTGAGACCCCAGCTGAGTTGAGTTGAGACGCCAGCTGAGTTGAGACCCCATCTGAGTTGAGACCCCATCTGAGTTGAGACCCCATCTGAGTTGAGACCACAGCTGAGTTGAGACCCCAGCTGAGTTGAGATGAGACCCCAGCTGAGTTGAGTTGAGACACCAGCTGAGTTGAGACCCCAGCTGAGTTGAGACCCCAGCTGAGTTGAGACCCCAGCTGAGTTGAGACTCCAGCTGAGTTGAGTTGAGACCCCAGCTGAGTTGAGTTTAGACCCCAGCTGAGTTGAGACCCCAGCTGAGTTGAGACCCCAGCTGAGTTGAGACCCCATCTGAGTTGAGACCCCATCTGAGTTGAGACCCCAGCTCAGTTGAGATGCCAGCTGAGTTGACTTGAGACCCCAGCTAAGTTAAGACCCCAGCTGAGTTGAGACCCCAGCTGAGTTGAGACGCCAGCTGAGTTGACTTGAGTCCCCAGCTAAGTTGACTTGAGACCCCAGCTAAGTTGAGTTGAGACCCCAGCTTAGCTGAGACCCCAGCTTAGCTGAGACCCCATCTGAGTTGAGACTCCATCTGAGTTGAGACCCCAGCTGAGTTGAGACCCCAGCTGAGTTGAGTTGAGACCCCAGCTGAGTTGAGACCCCAGGTGAGTTGAGACCCCAGCTGAGTTGATTTGAGACCACAGCTGAGTTGATTTGAGACCCCAGCTGAGTTGATTTGAGACCCCAGCTGAGCTGAGATCCCAACTGAGTTGATTTGAGACCCCAGCTGAGCTGAAATCCCAACTGAGTTGAGACCACAGCTGAGTTGAGACCCCAGCTGAGTTGAGATGAGACCCCAGCTGAGTTGAGTTGAGACCCCAGCTGAGTTGAGACCCCAGCTGAGTTGAGACCACAGCTGAGTTGAGTTGAGACCCCAGCTGATTTGAGATCCCAACTGAGTTGAGACCACAGCTGAGTTGAGACCCCAGCTGAGTTGAGATGAGACCCCAGCTGAGTTGAGTTGAGACCCCAGCTGAGCTGAGATCCCAACTGAGTTGAGACCCCAGCTGAGTTGAGACCCCAGCTGAGTTGAGACCCCAGCTGAGTTGACACCCCAACTGAGTTGAGACCCCAGCTGAGCTGAGATCGCAACTGAGTTGAGACCACAGCTGAGTTGAGACCCCAGCTGAGTTGAGACCCCAGCTGAGTTGAGACCCCAGCTGAGTTGAGACCCCAGCTGAGTTGAGACCCCAGCTGAGTTGACACCCCAACTGAATTTAGACCCCAGCTGAGTTGAGACCCCAACTGAGTTTAGACCCCAGCTAAGTTGAGACCCCAGCTGAGTTGATCCACAGTCATACATAAGGGGGGTGTCAGTTAACCTGATCTAGATAATTCAGATGTAGGTACAGGTATTACCTCAGGTGACATTTTGCCTAATTAATTTAAGGTTAAATAAAATAACAATAATAACAATAACATGTCACCTGGTATATATATTACCTCAGGTCTACTTCAACATGTCACCTGGTATAGATATTACCTCAGGTCGACTTCAATATGTCACTTGGTATAGATATTACCTCAGGTCTACTTCAATATGTCACCTGGTATAGATATTACCTCAGGTCTACTTCAATATGTCACCTGGTATAGATATTACCTCAGGTCTACTACAATGTGTCACCTGGTATAGATATTACCTCAGGTCTACTTCAATATATCACCTGGTATAGATATTACCTCAGGTCTACTACAATGTGTCACCTGGTATAGATATTACCTCAGGTCTACTTCAATATGTCACCTGGTATAGATATTACCTCAGGTCTACTACAATATGTCACCTGGTATAGATATTACCTCAGGTCTACTTCAATATGTCTCCTGGTATAGATATTACCTCAGGTCTACTTCAATATGTCACCTGGGGAAAGTAGATATCTACTTTTCAATGCTGTGGGTAACTGGTGAAAGGAGTCAGGCGCAGGAGAGCTGAGATGCGTGGACAAGGCATTTAATAAAAGATAAACACAATACTATGGCGCTTTAAAAATACCGGTACCACGAAATAAACGGGCATAATAACAAAACCCGGTAACAAAATACCAGCCATCAGTAACAGCCTGAACAATAAAACAAACATGCAAACAAACATGGGGGAAACCAGAGGGTTAAATAATGAACATGTAATGGGGGAATTGAAACCAGGTGTGTAGAAAACAAAGACAAAACAAATGGAAAATGAAAAGTGGACTTGCGATGGCTAGATGGCGGTTGACGTCGATCTCCAAGCGCCGCTCGAACAAGGAGAGGGACCGACTCCGGCAGAAGTCGTGACACTACTTCAATATGTCACCTGGTATAGATATTACCTCAGGTCTACTTCAATATGTCACCTGGTATAGATATTACCTCAGGTCTACTTCAATATGTCACCTGGTATTGATATTACCTCAGGTAATATGTCACCTGGTATAGATATTAACTCAGGTCTACTTCAATATGTCACGTGGTATAGATATTCCCTCAGGTCTACTACAATATGTTACCTGGTATTGATATTACCTCAGGTAATATGTCACCTGGTATAGATATTACCTCAGGTCTACTTCAGTATGTCACCTGGTATAGATATTACCTCAGGTCTACTTCAATATGTCACCTGGTATAGATATTACCTCAGGTCTACTTCAATATGTCACCTGGGGAAAGTAGATATCTACTTTTCAAGGCTGTGGGTAACTGGTGAAAGGAGTCAGGCGCAGGAGAGCTGAGATGCGTGGACAAGGCATTTAATACAAGATAAACACAATACTATGGCGCTTTAAAAATACCGGTACCACGAAATAAACGGGCATAATAACAAAACCCGGTAACAAAATACCAGCCATCAGTAACAGCCTGAACAATAAAACAAACATGCAAACAAACATGGGGGAAACCAGAGGGTTAAATAATGAACATGTAATGGGGGAATTGAAACCAGGTGTGTAGAAAACAAAGACAAAACAAATGGAAAATGAAAAGTGGACTGGCGATGGCTAGATGGCGGTTGACGTCGATCTCCAAGCGCCGCTCGAACAAGGAGAGGGACCGACTCCGGCAGAAGTCGTGACACTACTTCAATATGTCACCTGGTATAGATATTACCTCAGGTCTACTTCAATATGTCACCTGGTATAGATATTACCTCAGGTCTACTTCAATATGTCACCTGGTATTGATATTACCTCAGGTAATATGTCACCTGGTATAGATATTAACTCAGGTCTACTTCAATATGTCACGTGGTATAGATATTCCCTCAGGTCTACTACAATATGTTACCTGGTATTGATATTACCTCAGGTAATATGTCACCTGGTATAGATATTACCTCAGGTCTACTTCAGTATGTCACCTGGTATAGATATTACCTCAGGTCTACTTCAATATGTCACCTGGTATAGATATTACCTCAGGTCTACTTCAATATGTCACCTGGTATAGATTTTACCTCAGGTCTACTTCAATATGTCACCTGGTATAGATATTACCTCAGGTCTACTTCAATATGTCACCTGGTATAGATATTACCTCAGGTCTACTTCAATATGTCACCTGGTATAGATATTACCTCAGGTCTACTTCTGTATGTCACCTGGTATAGATATTCCCTCGGGTCTATTTCAATATGTCACCTGGTATAGATATTCCCTCGGGTCTATTTCAATATGTCACCTGTAAGACAATCCTGAGCAGAGAAGGGCAAATAATAGTGTTCTTACTTTAGCCAGTTAGCTATTCATAGCTATATGTGAGACTGAAATGCATGTCAAAACAGGAAATCAGGAAATATTCTTACTTTGTATAGTGACATAGGTATGATATCAACAGCACATTACTTTTGAAGGGACTGCGATGTAGAAAGCTTACTTAAACAGCTATTCTGCTACATCACAATAACAAAGAGTTAGTGGTAGCGAGTTGGTGGTACCTCACCTATTCCCCAGGTCATTGCTGCAAATGAGAACGTGTTCTCAGTCAACTTACCTGGTAAAATAACGGTAAAAAATAAAAAAAAATTAAAAAAAAGGCTAAGGGTGGCTACCTTGAAAAATCTAAAATCTTAAATATATTTTGATTTGTTTAACACTTTTTTGGTTACTACTTGATTCCATGTGTGTTTTTTCATAGTTTTGATGTCTACACTGTTATTCTACAATGTAGAAAATAGTAAAAATAAAGAAAAACCCTTGAATGAGTATGTGTGTCTAAACCTTTGACTGCTAATGCATATTACCCAAAAGACACCAGTTTAGAAGAGGTACAATACTGTACCTTGAGGTAGTCCTGTTTAATTCACTGTATGTACTGTATGAGGTAGCTAAATTGTTTATGAGACCTGTGGTAAATATGTGGTGACAACCCTAGGACCTAGGAGCACTGGTAAAGTGGAGGGGAATGGAATCTGATCTCCATGGGTGGTCTCTGTCATGTTTCAACTGACTTTAGGCTTTGTGAGAAAAACGGGGGGTGCTAAAACATTCTTCTAATGTTACTGCAATGTTAGACAGATGTTCTGGCACAAACACCAGGGGCTGTATTTAGTAGATATGCTACAGTAGGATTATGCAGGGGATGTTACAGTAGGATTATGGAGGGGATGTTACAGTAGGATTATGGAGGATGTTACAGTAGGATTGTGGAGGGGGGATTACAGTAGGATTATGGAGGGGGGGGTTACAGTAGGATTATGGTGGGGTTACAGTAGGATTATGGTGGGGTTACAGTAGGATTATGGAGGGGGGTTACAGTGGGATTATGGAGGGGGGTTACAGTAGGATTATGGAGGGGATGTTACAGTAGGATTATGGAGGGGATGTTACAGTAGGATTATGGAGGGGGGGTTACAGTAGGTTTATGGAGAGCGGGCTACTGTAGGATTATGGAGGAGGAGTTACAGTAGGATTGTGGAGGAGAGGTTACAGTAGGATTGTGGAGGAGAGGTTACAGTAGGATTATGGAGGAGATGTTACAGTAGGATTGTGGAGGGGGGGGTTACAGTAGGATTGTGGAGGAGGGGTTACAGTAGGATTATGGAGGGGGGGGTTACAGTAGGATTATGGAGGGGCTGTTACAGTCGGATTATGGAGGGGATGTTACAGTAGGATTATGGAGGGGGGATTACAGTAGGATTATGGAGGGGGGGTTACAGTGGGATTATGGAGGGGGGTTACAGTAGGATTATGGAGGGGACGTTACAGTAGGATTATGGAGGGGATGTTACAGTAGGATTATGGAGGGGGGGTTACAGTAGGTTTATGGAGAGCGGGCTACTGTAGGATTATAGAGGAGGGGTTACAGTAGGATTATGGAGGGGGGGGTAACAATAGGATTATAGAGGAGGGTTACAGTAGGATTATAGAGGGGATGTTACAGTAGGATTACAGAGGGGGGGTTACAGTAGGATTACAGAGGGGGGTTACAGTAGGATTATGGACGGGGGTTACAGTAGGATTACAGAGGGGGGTTGCAGTAGGATTACAGAGGGGGGTTACAGTAGGATTATGGAGGGGATGTTACAGTAGGATTATAGAGGACGGTTACAGTAGGATTATGGAGGGGGGGTTACAGTAGGATTATGGAGGGGGGGTTACAGTAGGATTATGGAGGGGGGGTTACAGTAGGATTATAGAGGGGGGGGTTACAGTATCTAGGGTTACAGTATAATGCTGTTTTGGGGAAGGGACCCATTAAATTGCACAACAGTATCCAGTCAACAGAAATGTGTTTTGGACCATTTGATCCAACCCCTCTGAATCAAAGAGGTGAGGGGTGCAGCCACATAGACGTCCACATCATTGGTGCCCAGGGAGCAGTTGCTGTTGGAGGCTAACTGGCTTGCTCAAAAGCAGAGCCGCAGATTTTGTTTCACAGTGCCAGCTCTGGGATTCAAACCTAAAACCTTTTGAATACTGGCCCGATGTTCTTAACCGCTAGGGCTGCTACTTTGTGTTTGAGGTGTGCACTGAGCAGAGCAGCCACCCTACTTTGATTAAAGGTGTTTACACTGGCCATCTGATCCAGTGTGACAAAAAACTGGGGTCCGACTCCAACCTGAAGCAAAACATACCGTAATGAGGAACAGGCCTACTCGGTTTCTCTTCGGCCTTTAAATCTGACATTCCAAATAAAGCTCACACTACCAGACTGAAATAGCCTGCGCTAGAATTATTTTTTTTATTTTCCTCACTTTCTCCTGTTGAAGTGACTCACTGGAGAGTAGTTTGAGGAAGGTAGTTTGAGGTAGAGTCCTAGTGGGTGACTGGATTTTTCAAAACTATGTGTGTGTGTGGCGACCGTATTGGCAATGTAATAAAGCTCAAGGAGCAGTGATGCTTTCAGGAAGTGATGTTTGGAATTAGCGGCGGCTAACGTTGCGGAGCCATTGATCCGCAGGCTTTTGAAAAACATCTGAAGTTTATCCGCTAATTTGTTATGAGTTATACAATCTTCCTGCTGAACCCGATATTTGACATCTGCTTCTTTTTCAGTGGATTTTTTAAAGATGAGGAAAGGGGAAAGAAACACAGGAATGTTTCCATATCGAATGATATTTGAGCTCGGGACCGTTGCTATCATTACGTCCACATGAATAAAAGACCGGTTGGACTGCAATACTATCTAGAAAGTAAAAAATGTTAGACTTGTAGAATCCACTTCCCATCATATGGACCAGTTAAACCGTTACGCATCAGCCCCACTGCAGACAACATCAGCCCCACTGCAGACAACCACGTCAGTCCAACTGCAGACAACATCAGCCCCACTGCAAACAACCACGTCAGCCCCACTGCAGACAACCACGTCAGTCCCACTTCAGACAACATCAGCCCCACTGCAAACAACCACGTCAGCCCCACTGCAGACAACCACGTCAGCCCCACTGCAAACAACCACGTCAGCCCCACTGCAGACAACCACGTCAGCCCCACTGCAGACAACATCAGCCCAACTGCAGACAACCACGTCAGCCCCACTGCAAACAACCACGTCAGCCCCACTGCAGACAACATCAGCCCCACTGCAAACAACCAGGTCAGCCCCACTGCAAACAACCACGTCAGCCCCACTGCAGACAACATCAGCCCAAATGCAAACAACCAGGTCAGCCCCACTGCAGACAACCAAGTCAGTCCAACTGCAGACAACATCAGCCCCATTGCAAACAACCACGTCAGTCCAACTGCAGACAACAACGTCAGCCCCACTGCAAACAACATCAGCCCAACTGCAAACAACCATGTCAGCCCCACTGCAGACAACTACAGCCCAACTGCAGACAACATCAGCCCCACTGCAAACAACCACGTCAGTCCAACTGCAGACAACCACGTCAGCCCCACTGCAGACAACATCAGCCCAACTGCAAACAACCACGTCAGCCCCACTGCAAACAACCACGTCAGCCCCACTGCAGACAACATCAGCCCCACTGCAAACAACCACGTCAGCCCCACTGCAAACAACATATCAGCCCCACTGCAAACAACCACGTCAGCCCCACTGCAAACAACAACGTCATCCCCACTGCAAACAACCACGTCAGCCCCACTGCAAACAACCACGTCAGCCCCACTGCAGACAACATCAGCCCCACTGCAAACAACCACGTCAGCCCCACTGCAAACAACATATCAGCCCCACTGCAAACAACCACGTCAGCCCCACTGCAGACAACCACATCATCCCCACTGCAAACAACCACGTCAGCCCCACTGCAAACAACCACGTCAGCCCCACTGCAAACAACCATATCAGCCCCACTGCAAACAACAACGTCATCCCCACTGCGAACAACAACGTCAGCCCCACTGCAAACAACCACGTCAGCCCCACTGCAAACAACCACGTCAGCCCCACTGCAGACAACATCAGCCCCACTGCAGACAACCACGTCAGCCCCACTGCAAACAACCACGTCAGCCCCACTGCAGACAACCACGTCAGCCCCACTGCAGACAACATCAGCCCCACTGCAGACAACCACGTCAGCCCAACTGCAAACAACCATGTCAGCCCCACTGCAAACAACCATATCAGCCCCACTGCAAACAACCACGTCAGCCCCACTGCAAACAACCACGTCAGCCCCACTGCAAACAACCACGTCAGCCCCACTGCAGACAACCACGTCAGCCCCACTGCAAACAACCATGCTGCAAACAACCACGTCAGCCCCACTGCAAACAACCACATCAGCCCCACTGCAAACAACCACGTCAGCCCCACTGCAAACAACCACGTCAGCCCCACTGCAAACAACCACATCAGCCCCACTGCAAACAACCACGTCAGCCCCACAACAAACAACCACATCAGCCCCACTGCAAACAACCACAGCCTAACTGCAGACAACATCAGCCCCACTGCAGACAACCACAGCCTAACTGCAGACAACATCAGCCCCACTGCAGACAACCACAGCATGGAAATTGTATTTGAAGAAGAAACATGTACATGGTTTCGGTCAGAGACATATCGATCTCCCATGTTGCAAATCCATTCATTCAAGAGCTGTAGACCATACACAGAGGTGGACTAGAGCAAACTGCAGTTACCCCATCTGTCAGCCAGAATATAGAGTATACTGCTGCATGGGAGACATCATATCTTATATCTCTAGCGTTAATGTCTAATGAAGCAATAAGGCCCGAGGAGGTGTGGTATATGGCCAATATACCACGGCTCAGGGCTGTTCTTATACACGACGGAACGTGGAGTGCTAGGACACAGCCCTTAAGCGTGGTATATTGGCCATATACCACAACCTCTTCGGGCCTTATTGCTTAACTGGTCTATATGTGGCAAAATGGCTTAAGGACAACAAAGTCAAGGTATTGGAGTGGCCATCACAAAGCCCTGACCTCAATCCTGTAGAAAATGTGTGGGCAGAACTGAAAAAGCATTTGTGAGCAAGGAGGCCTACAAACCTGACTCAGTTACATCAGCTCTGTCAGGTGGAATTGGCCAAAAATTCACCCAACTTATTGTGGGAAGCTTGTGGAAGGCTACCCGAAATGTTTGCCCCAAGTTAAAACATTTAATGGCAGTGCTACCAAATACTAATTGAATGTATGTAAACTTCTGACCCACTGGGAATGTGATGAAAGAAATAAAAGCTGAATTAAATCATTCTCTCTACTATTATTCCAACATTTCACATTCTTAAAATGAAGTGGTGATCCTAACTGACCTAAGACAGGGAATGTTTACTCGGGTTAAATGTCAGGAATTGTGAAAAACTGAGTTTAAATGTATTTGGCTAAAGTTTATGTAAACTCCGGATTCAACTGTACCTGCTGGAGCGCATGCTACAGGTGGGTGTTGCTATGGTGACCAGTGAGCTGAGATAAGGCGGGGCTTTACCTTGCAAAGACTTATAGATGACCTAGAGCCAGTGGGTTTGGCGACAAATATGTAGTGAGGGCCAACCAACGAGAGCATACAGGTCGCAGTGGTGGGTGGTATATGGGGCTTTGGTGACAAAACGGACGGCACTGTGATAGACTACATCCGTTTTGCTGAGTTGAGTGTTAGAGGCTATTTTGTAAATGACATCGCCGAAGTGAAGTATCGGTAGGATAGTCCGTTTTACGAGGGTATGTTTGGCAGCATGAGTGAAGGAGGCTTTGTTGCGAAATAGGAAGCCGATTCTAGATTTAATTTTGGATTGGAGACGCTTAATGTGAGTCTGGAAGGAGAGTTTACAGTCTAACCAGACACCTAGGTATTTGCAGTTGTCCACATATTCTAAGTCAGAACCGTTCAGAGCAGTGATGCTGGACAGGCGGGTGGGTGCGGGCAGCGATCGGTTGAAGAGCATGCACGTAGTTTTACTAGGATTTAAAAGCAGTTGGAGGCCACGGAAGGAGTGTTGTATGGAATTGAAGCTCGTTTTGAGTTTTGTTAGCACAGTGTCCAAAGAAGGGCCAGATGTATACAGAATGGTGTCGTCTGTATGGAGTTGGATCAGAGAATCACCAGCAGCAAGAGCGACATCATCGATGTATACAGAGAAAGGAGTTCTATAACAGTTTGGGTCTAGAGTGTCTCCCCCTTTGAAGAGGGGGATGACCTCAGCAGCTTTCCTATTTTTGTTGATCTCAGACAATACTAAAGACAGGTTGAAGAGCTTCACTAAACGGTCATGTGGATTTTGACCGACTTCATGACTCGTTACTGCCGGCGTGGCGGTAATATGGTCACCGTAACAGCCCTGGCAGTGAAGGGTACATCCACGGGAAGATGTCACTGAAAATGTAGATTTTTCGACATTAATATTCCATAAGGGAAGTTGCGTATTCTATGGCTAGTGTTTTTCTTTTCACCCCACAAACATATATGAAAAGAAGCAGATTCTTTCTAAGAGGTACCCTTTGAAGCTGCCACTTTCATCCCTCCTCATCGTCCATTCCTTGTTTAACACCAAAATGGCCACTTTAGGTAACTTATTAACCCCTATTGACCCCAACAATCACATCAGATCCTAAGAAACATAAAGTGGAGTAGAACAGGGAGCACAAATAACGGTCAAACCAGCATTAGTCCACCTACATGGGGTCAGCACAGCAATTAGGCAGAGGCCCAAGTACCCCCCCCCCACCACCACACACCATTGGGCTGCCAATTAAATCATTAGGGCTTGTCAGTTGGCTGTAAGGCTATGAGGGTGTCATCAAGGCGTGGCAGTTGGCTGTAAGGCTATGAGGGTGTCATCAAGGCGTGGCAGTTGGCTGTAAGGCTATGAGGGTGTTATCAGGGGGGGGGGGGCAGTTGGCTGTAAGGCTATGAGGGTGTCATCAGGGCGTGGCAGTTGGCTGTAAGGCTATGAGGGTGTCATCGGGGGGGGGGGGCAGTTGGCTGTAAGGCTATGAGGGTGTCATCAAGGCGTGGCAGTTGGCTGTAAGGCTATGAGGGTGTCATCAAGGCGTGGCAGTTGGCTGTAAGGCTATGAGGGTGTCATCAGGGCGTGGCAGTTGGCTGTAAGGCTATGAGGGTGTCATCAGGGCGTGGCAGTTGGCTGTAAGGCTATGAGGGTGTCATCAGGGCGTGGCAGTTGGCTGTAAGGCTATGAGGGTGTTATCAGGGGGGGGGGGGGGCAGTTGGCTGTAAGGCTATGAGGGTGTCATCAAGGCGTGGCAGTTGGCTGTAAGGCTATGAGGGTGTCATCAGGGCGTGGCAGTTGGCTGTAAGGCTATGAGGGTGTCATCAGGGGGGGGGCAGTTGGCTGTAAGGCTATGAGGGTGTCATCAAGGTCGTGGCAGTTGGCTGTAAGGCTATGAGGGTGTCATCAGGGGGGGTCAGTTGGCTGTAAGGCTATGAGGGTGTCATCAGGGGGGGGGGGGCAGTTGGCTGTAAGGCTATGAGGGTGTCATCAGGGCGTGGCAGTTGGCTGTAAGGCTATGCGGGTGCTATTCTGCCCCTTGTGCCCCTTCAGAGCCATCCATCACCACACAAGCTTTAATTAGCTTGTTATTCTGCCGTGCACACTTTTTCAAGCATCTGGAAAGGCCTCCTTGTGTTTTGAATGACAGGGAATGCATTGAGAAGGGGCAAAGGAAGGGAGGGGGGGGGGGGGGCAATCAGTGTTGCACAGAATGGCTATTGAATAGCCTTTTCAGCATGGTACGGCAGCAATTATATGCCCCCCCTCCCCCTTACACTTCCTGCCAGCAGATTTCACAGTGATTTTGAAGCTGAATCATGTATTTATTTTTTTATTTTTGTGACCCTGGCAAATGGCAAGTTAAACTAGCTTTGAGGAACAGTTGTCAAAGCTCCATAAGGTGAAATTAGTTTACTAGGAGTGCCAAGTTGGCAGGATTGCTTATCACTAGGGGATGAATGTTAGGTTAAGAGAGAAGCAGTGTTTGAGATAAGGATATGTTCTCCATTATCCTCAGTTAGTTTACTGCTGCTCTGGCAGACACAGATATCCATTGGCTATGTAGTTAATTACAAAGACAAATATGGTGATGGGTTAGATTATCCAGCCTTGAACCAGAGTCGCTGCTCTGCATTGTCGTCTGACTTCATCATCTACTAATCTGATTTTCATCACCTACTGGTCTGATCTTCATCACCTACTAATCTGATCTTCATCATCTACTGATCTGATCTTCATCATCACCTACTGGTCTGATCTTCATCACCTACTAATCTGATCTTCATCACCTACTAATCTGATCTTCATCATCTACTGATCTGATCTTCATCACCTACTGATCTGATCTTCATCATCATCTACTGATCTGATCTTCATCACCTACTGATCTGATCTTCATCATCATCTACTGATCTGATCTTCATCACCTACTGATCTGATCTTCATCACCTACTGGTCTGATCTTCGTCACCTACTAATCTGATCTTCATCACCTACTGATCTGATCTTCATCACCTACTGGTCTGATCTTCATCATCTACTGATCTGATCTTCATCATCATCTACTGATCTGATCTTCATCATCATCTACTGATCTGATCTTCATCATCATCTACTGATCTGATCTTCATCATCATCTACTGATCTGATCTTCATCACCTACTGATCTGATCTTCATCATCATCTACTGATCTGATCTTCATCACCTACTGGTCTTATCTTCAAGACTGTGTAAATAATAAGCTATGGAGTCTGTATAGGAACAGCATATCTTGATCATAGTCATTATCTTTATCATCACTTCCATTACCACTGGTGTCATAATCAGACCATTATCTTTATCATCGCCTCCATTACCACTGGTGTTATAATCAGCAGCATTATCATTGTAATCCATTATCCCTTGTGTCATGATTTGTTTCTCCAAGGACACCTGTTTAATAAACATCCACTGTCCATGAACTGAACTAAATCACACTCCATCTCCCTGGTTGTGATAGGAAACCCAGCCAGGAGACAGCGATGTGTTATTCATAGTCTGTATGGTATCCCCCATCATCCCTCTCTTCCTTAACCCAGCAGGCAGCACAATAATGCTGTTGATTTTCTTTCATTACCTCCCTGCGTTTTCCTTCGGACCAAATCACCGGGCACTAATTCAATCCGCTCTCCTCCCCTCTCTCACCAGCTCACGTGGGAAAGGAAAGGAGATATTCCCAGAAAAAGTATATTTCCTCCCTGCAGGAGTGTTAAACCTGGAGCTCTGGGGCTATGTTGCATTATCTGATTATAGAGTTCTGTCATGCAGTGTGGAGTTTGGACAACGGCGGGCAATTTGAACCTGACCAGGAGAGGTAACGTGGAGGTGGAAAATGATCTCTGAAGAGAAAATATCTCACCTTGCAAATAACACAGTTATACAGAAAACCCCAACAGTCTAGAATATATCACACAGCTCACACAGCTAGACAGAATACCCCAACAGTCTAGAATATATCACACAGCTAGACAGAATACCCCAACAGTCTAGAATATATCATACAGCTAGACAGAATACCCCAACAGTCTAGAATATATCACACAGCTAGATAGAATACCCCAACAGTCTAGAATATATCACACAGCTAGACAGAATACCCTAACAGTCTAGAATATATCACACAGCTAGACAGAATACCCCAACAGTCTAGAATATATCACACAGCTAGATAGAATACCCCAACAGTCTAGAATATATCACACAGCTAGACAGAATACCCTAACAGTCTAGAATATATCACACAGCTAGACAGAATACCCCAACAGTCTAGAATATATCACACAGCTAGATAGAATACCCCAACAGTCTAGAATATATCACACAGCTAGATAGAATACCCCAACAGTCTAGAATATATCACACAGCTAGATAGAATACCCCAACAGTCTAGAATATATCACACAGCTAGACAGAATACCCCAACAGTCTAGAATATATCACACAGCTAGATAGAATACCCTAACAGTATAGAATATATCATCTATCATCTGGTTATCTACAACAAACACAGCAAAATAATTTGTTTCCATCCAAAATAAGTGATTATATCCGAGTAATTGTCGTTTCCCCTGAAATGGCTCACGTCACACTCACTAAACACACCTCACACACTTGGCTGCTTTTGGGACTGGGACTGAGTAGGGGGGGCAGAGCAATCTCTATCCACCAGCCACGACAAGTGAGCAGTGAGGTAGAAACCACTTACATCCTATCGGTATTTACCAATAGTCATTTGGTTGGAGTCAGTTGGCCATCTGAGGAATTATTTAGCCATCTTGAGGAGTCATTTGACCACCTTGTGGAGTTATTTGGCCAACTTGAGGAGTCATTTGGCCATCTTTAGGAGTCATTTGGCCATCTTAAGGTGTCATTTGGCCATCTTTAGGAGTCATTTGGCCATCTTAAGGAGTCATTTGGCCATCTTAAGGAGTCATTTGGCCATCTTAAGGAGTCATTTGGCCATCTTAAGGAGTCATTTGGCCACCATTAGGAGTCATTTGGTCATCGTGAGGAGTCATTTGGCCACCTTGAGGAGTCATTTGGCCATCTTAAGGAGTCATTTGGCCACCTTCAGGAGTCATTTGGTCATCTTAAGGAGTCATTTGGCCACCTTCAGGAGTCATTTGGTCATCGTGAGGAGCCTTTTGGCCACCTTCAGGAGTCATTTGGTCATCGTGAGGAGTCATTTGGCCACCTTCAGGAGTCATTTGGTCATCGTGAGGAGTCATTTGGCCACCTTGAGGAGTCATTTGGCCATCGTGAGGAGCCTTTTGGCCACCTTCAGGAGTCATTTGGCCATCTTAATTAAGGAGTCATTTGGCCACCTTCAGGAGTCATTTGGTCATCGTGAAGAATAGGCAGCCTACCAGGTGTCAACAGGACAAGGCAGAGTGCAGCACTGGGTGTTTCGGTTTTTAATTAATCCTCTACTGAATGCTGTTCTGACGTTATAATTGGCACAAACTGGAAATCAGTCTGTGTGTGAGAGGAGTATAATTACTGTTAGTTGCAGCTATAGTGTTGCGGGAGGTGAGGGGGTGATACTGTCACAGGTGGGGAACATAGAGTGAACCCGATGCACTAGGGAAACATCCACGTCAGTAGAATCACGTGGAAATTGTTGTGTATTTTTCACTCCTGTTGGAAGAGCCGTGTTTTCAATCCGCAAACAAACGAACACAGTAAAGCCCACTAAGAGGTAATGGGATTGAAATGGGGTCAGATACAAAGGGCAACCAAATACGTATGTTACATCCTAAATGACCAGGTAAAAACCTGAATAGATACATCCATCGCTATATATAGAACTGGTATACCGTTTCCTCCATAAGAAGTAAAGCTATTTTTGAAAATAAAAGGTGTGTGGGGGGGGGGGGGTGGTGGTGGGGGTGGGGGGGTGGGGGGGGTGGGTGGAATTGACATGGTTGATGAAAAAGAGGAGGGACTTAATTAAAATGTCAGGACTTGAGCTGTGTAGTGACTAGTCAGTGTAATTACCTTTCTGTTAGTGTCTTTCTTTATTTCCTTTCTGTCTTTATCTCAGCAGGAGTCCGCCGGTGCGTTACGCTGGACTACACAGCTCTCCCTATCAGCCCATCACTCATCATCCCAGTCTAGAAGGTTAGGTGGACTACACAGCTCTCCCTATCAGCCCACCACTCATCATGTCCTGTCTGGGTGGTTAGGTGGACTACACAGCTCTCCCTATCAGCCCATCACTCATCATCCCAGTCTGGGTGGTTAGGTGGACTACACAGCTCTCCCTATCAGCCCACCACTCATCATGTCCTGTCTGGGTGGTTAGGTGGACTACACAGCTCTCCCTATCAGCCCATCACTCATCATCCCTGTCTAGAAGGTTAGGTGGACTACACAGCTCTCACTATCAGCCCATCACTCATCATGTCCTGTCTGGGTGGTTAGGTGGACTACACAGCTCTCCCTATCAGCCCACCACTCATCATCCCTGTCTGGGTGGTTAGCTGGACTACACAGCTCTCCCTATCAGCCCATCACTCCTCATGTCCTGTCTGGGTGGTTAGGTGGACTACACAGCTCTCCCTATCAGCCCACCACTCATCATGTCCTGTCTGGGTGGTTAGGTGGACTACACAGCTCTCCCTATCAGCCCATCACTCATCATGTCCTGTCTGGGTGGTTAGGTGGACTACACAGCTCTCCCTATCAGCCCATCACTCATCATGTCCTGTCTGGGTGGTTAGGTGGACTACACAGCTCTCCCTATCAGCCCATCACTCATCATGTCCTGTCTGGGTGGTTAGGTGGACTACACAGCTCTCCCTATCAGCCCATCACTCATCATGTCCTGTCTGGGTGGTTAGGTGGACTACACAGCTCTCCCTATCAGCCCACCACTCATCATCCCTACCTGGGTGGTTAGGTGGACTACACAGCTCTCCCTATCAGCCCATCACCCATCATCCCTACCTGGGTGGTTAGGTGGACTACACAGCTCTCCTTATCAGCCCATCACTCATCATGTCCTGTCTGGAAGGTTAGGTGGACTACACAGCTCTGTCTATCAGCCCATCACTCATCATGTCCTGTCTGGGTGGTTAGGTGGACTACACAGCTCTCCCTATCAGCCCATCACTCATCATGTCCTGTCTGGGTGGTTAGGTGGACTACACAGCTCTCCCTATCAGCCCATCACTCATCATGTCCTGTCTGGGTGGTTAGGTGGCCTACACAGCTCTCCCTATCAGCCCACCACTCATCATGTCCTGTCTGGGTGGTTAGGTGGACTACACAGCTCTCCCTATCAGCCCATCACTCATCATGTCCTGTCTAGAAGGTTAGGTGGACTACACAGCTCTCCCTATCAGCCCATCACTCATCATGTCCTGTCTAGAAGGTTAGGTGGACTACACAGCTCTCCCTATCAGCCCATCACTCATCATGTCCTGTCTAGAAGGTTAGGTGGACTACACAGCTCTCCCTATCAGCCCATCACTCATCATGTCCTGTCTAGAAGGTTAGGTGGACTACACAGCTCTCCCTATCAGCCCATCACTCATCATGTCCTGTCTGGGTGGTTAGGTGGACTACACAGCTCTCCCTATCAGCCCATCACTCATTATGTCCTGTCTGGGTGGTTAGGTGGACTACACAGCTCTCCCTATCAGCCCATCACTCATCATGTCCTGTCTGGGTGGTTAGGTGGACTACACAGCTCTCCCTATCAGCCCATCACTCATCATGTCCTGTCTGGGTGGTTAGGTGGACTACACAGCTCTCCCTATCAGCCCATCACTCATCATGTCCTGTCTGGGTGGTTAGGTGGACTACACAGCTCTCCCTATCAGCCCATCACTCATCATGTCCTGTCTGGGTGGTTAGGTGGACTACACAGCTCTCCCTATCAGCCCATCACTCATCATGTCCTGTCTGGGTGGTTAGGTGGACTACACAGCTCTCCCTATCAGCCCATCACTCATCATGTCCTGTCTGGGTGGTTAGGTGGACTACACAGCTCTCCCTATCAGCCCACCACTCATCATGTCCTGTCTGGGTGGTTAGGTGGACTACACAGCTCTCCCTATCAGCCCATCACTCATCATGTCCTGTCTGGGTGGTTAGGTGGACTACACAGCTCTCCCTATCAGCCCACCACTCATCATGTCCTGTCTGGGTGGTTAGGTGGACTACACAGCTCTCCCTATCAGCCCATCACTCATCATGTCCTGTCTGGGTGGTTAGGTGGACTACACAGCTCTCCCTATCAGCCCATCACTCATCATGTCCTGTCTGGGTGGTTAGGTGGACTACACAGCTCTCCCTATCAGCCCATCACTCATCATGTCCTGTCTGGGTGGTTAGGTGGACTACACAGCTCTCCCTATCAGCCCATCACTCATCATGTCCTGTCTGGGTGGTTAGGTGGACTACACAGCTCTCCCTATCAGCCCATCACTCATCATGTCCTGTCTGGGTGGTTAGGTGGACTACACAGCTCTCCCTATCAGCCCACCACTCATCATGTCCTGTCTGGGTGGTTAGGTGGACTACACAGCTCTCCCTATCAGCCCATCACTCATCATGTCCTGTCTGGGTGGTTAGGTGGACTACACAGCTCTCCCTATCAGCCCATCACTCATCATGTCCTGTCTGGGTGGTTAGGTGGACTACACAGCTCTCCCTATCAGCCCATCACTCATCATGTCCTGTCTGGGTGGTTAGGTGGACTACACAGCTCTCCCTATCAGCCCATCACTCATCATGTCCTGTCTGGGTGGTTAGGTGGACTACACAGCTCTCCCTATCAGCCCATCACTCATCATGTCCTGTCTGGGTGGTTAGGTGGACTACACAGCTCTGTCTATCAGCCCATCACCCATCATCCCTACCTGGGTGGTTAGGTGGACTACACAGCTCTCCCTATCAGCCCATCACTCATCATGTCCTGTCTGGAAGGTTAGGTGGACTACACAGCTCTCCCTATCAGCCCATCACCCATCATCCCTACCTGGGTGGTTAGGTGGACTACACAGCTCTCCCTATCAGCCCATCACCCATCACCCTACCTGGGTGGTTAGGTGGACTACACAGCTCTCCCTATCAGCCCATCACTCATCATGTCCTGTCTGGAAGGTTAGGTGGACTACACAGCTCTGTCTATCAGCCCATCACTCATCATGTCCTGTCTGGGTGGTTAGGTGGACTACACAGCTCTCCCTATCAGCCCATCACTCATCATGTCCTGTCTGGGTGGTTAGGTGGACTACACAGCTCTCCCTATCAGCCCATCACTCATCATGTCCTGTCTTGGTGGTTAGGTGGACTACACAGCTCTCCCTATCAGCCCATCACTCATCATGTCCTGTCTGGGTGGTTAGGTGGACTACACAGCTCTCCCTATCAGCCCATCACTCATCATGTCCTGTCTGGGTGGTTAGGTGGACTACACAGCTCTCCCTATCAGCCCATCACTCATCATGTCCTGTCTGGGTGGTTAGGTGGACTACACAGCTCTCCCTATCAGCCCATCACTCATCATGTCCTGTCTGGGTGGTTAGGTGGACTACACAGCTCTCCCTATCAACCCATCACTCATCATGTCCTGTCTGGGTGGTTAGGTGGACTACACAGCTCTCCCTATCAGCCCACCACTCATCATGTCCTGTCTGGGTGGTTAGGTGGACTACACAGCTCTCCCTATCAGCCCATCACTCATCATGTCCTGTCTGGGTGGTTAGGTGGACTACACAGCTCTCCCTATCAGCCCATCACTCATCATGTCCTGTCTGGGTGGTTAGGTGGACTACACAGCTCTCCCTATCAGCCCATCACTCATCATGTCCTGTCTGGGTGGTTAGGTGGACTACACAGCTCTCCCTATCAGCCCACCACTCATCATGTCCTGTCTGGGTGGTTAGGTGGACTACACAGCTCTCCCTATCAGCCCATCACTCATCATGTCCTGTCTGGGTGGTTAGGTGGACTACACAGCTCTCCCTATCAGCCCATCACTCATCATGTCCTGTCTGGGTGGTTAGGTGGACTACACAGCTCTCCCTATCAGCCCATCACTCATCATGTCCTGTCTAGAAGGTTAGGTGGACTACACAGCTCTCCCTATCAGCCCATCACTCATCATGTCCTGTCTAGAAGGTTAGGTGGACTACACAGCTCTCCCTATCAGCCCATCACTCATCATGTCCTGTCTGGGTGGTTAGGTGGCCTACACAGCTCTCCCTATCAGCCCACCACTCATCATGTCCTGTCTGGGTGGTTAGGTGGACTACACAGCTCTCCCTATCAGCCCATCACTCATCATGTCCTGTCTAGAAGGTTAGGTGGACTACACAGCTCTCCCTATCAGCCCATCACTCATCATGTCCTGTCTGGGTGGTTAGGTGGACTACACAGCTCTCCCTATCAGCCCATCACTCATCATGTCCTGTCTGGGTGGTTAGGTGGACTACACAGCTCTCCCTATCAGCCCATCACTCATCATGTCCTGTCTGGGTGGTTAGGTGGACTACACAGCTCTCCCTATCAGCCCATCACTCATCATGTCCTGTCTGGGTGGTTAGGTGGACTACACAGCTCTCCCTATCAGCCCATCACTCATCATGTCCTGTCTGGGTGGTTAGGTGGACTACACAGCTCTCCCTATCAGCCCATCACTCATCATGTCCTGTCTGGGTGGTTAGGTGGACTACACAGCTCTCCCTATCAGCCCATCACTCATCATGTCCTGTCTGGGTGGTTAGGTGGACTACACAGCTCTCCCTATCAGCCCACCACTCATCATGTCCTGTCTGGGTGGTTAGGTGGACTACACAGCTCTCCCTATCAGCCCATCACTCATCATGTCCTGTCTGGGTGGTTAGGTGGACTACACAGCTCTCCCTATCAGCCCATCACTCATCATGTCCTGTCTGGGTGGTTAGGTGGACTACACAGCTCTCCCTATCAGCCCATCACTCATCATGTCCTGTCTGGGTGGTTAGGTGGACTACACAGCTCTCCCTATCAGCCCATCACTCATCATGTCCTGTCTGGGTGGTTAGGTGGACTACACAGCTCTGCCTATCAGCCCATCACTCATCATGTCCTGTCTGGGTGGTTAGGTGGACTACACAGCTCTCCCTATCAGCCCATCACTCATCATGTCCTGTCTGCGTGGTTAGGTGGACTACACAGCTCTGCCTATCAGCCCATCACTCATCATGTCCTGTCTGGGTGGTTAGGTGGACTACACAGCTCTCCCTATCAGCCCATCACTCATCATGTCCTGTCTGGGTGGTTAGGTGGACTACACAGCTCTCCCTATCAGCCCATCACTCATCATGTCCTGTCTGGGTGGTTAGGTGGACTACGCAGCTCTGCCTATCAGCCCATCACTCATCATGTCCTGTCTGGAAGGTTATCAGGAATCAGTAACAGAACATACAGTAAAACACCTCTACTGATAAACTCATCAGTCATAATGTCATGAAAGCCTTCAACTGGTAATCCTGCCTCTCTGTACATGTCAACCTTCCTCAATATCTCATCTTCCTCTCCCATGGTTGAATACTCCCTGCTACTGGTCTGGCCATCCTGAACATTTTTAGAGTATTTTTCCCTCTCGTGAATCAACAAGTGATCGATTCAAGACAAATCTGGCGGAACGGGAATCTCCAACCCAGGTTTCCTGCCAGCTGCACCTCTCAATTCCCACGTCATCTCTTCTTCCCCAGACTGAAGCCTGGGCCCCTGGCATGGTGTACATTAAGTTGATAAACAGATACAAACAAACATTTTCTTCACAGTTATTAGGAGAGTAAAACAGTGTGAAGAGGTAGAAAGAGGAAGCAAAACAAATGAAGCACCAGAAGAAATAACTGTGGGTTTGGTAATATATAACTCTGTTCAAACTGTCTCTGAATCGTTCCCGTCAACAGATTTCACGTCTGTCCATCTTTAAAATTGACTCACACATTGCCTTCTCCTTCCCTAGCAAACCGTTGTGTTTCTCTATGGCCAGATATATTACGTCTGATACAGGTGCCCTGATCGCTCTAACTCAACTGAAACTGCAGGAGAATTTCCTGCCCAAGCTGCCTTAACAAAACATATGGTTGTGGACGACGCATTGATTTTCAGTCTAATGCAGCTTTCCTTCTCAGTCAGCGGGAAACGGGGAGCAATCAGAGCAGAACGTATTAGAACGTTAAAGACAGAGCCGGGAAAATAAAACATTTTTGGAATTCAAATTCATCACAACGGCAAGAGCTTGGCCGTAGAATACATATTCAGGGGAACTTTTAGTACTGTCAATATAAACACAGGATATTTACAAAGAGAAGAGGTTCTGAGGTTTCTGAATTTAGGAAATATTATGTAAGGAAGTAAGTGAGGAAGTAAGTGACTTCTGATATATCAACCAGCAGACTAGCTAACTTGGCTTTTGTCTTAACAACAACCAACTTTTACAAACAGCATAATGTGAAATAAAATGCAATGGTGGGAGTCATGCTTTGTTGTTGGATAGCTAACTACCTAGCTAACTATTTAGCTAACTAGTTAGCCATGGTTGCTAGCAGCGCAACCTCTATGAGTGATGCTGGTGTAATGACACAGCTCAGCCTCTATGAGTGATGCTGGTCTATTGACACAGCTCAGCCTCCATGAGTGATGCTGGTGTATTGACACAGAATATTACATACAATTCCATTTGAATTTACCCTGCCGGTTGTCTGGGCGGTTGGTCCTTTACGCAGCTGGGAATTTGAGACAAACTATCCAGAATAAAGTATTGGTCTCGTCCCCCTGCTCAGATGTTGTATTTATCAACCAACGTTTGCTTGCTACATCCTCAACTGTGTTGCCAAGCACCAGATTTGCTGTTATATGAGCTGTGGTTAGCTGGTACATAAAATACCTGGCATGCGTCATCGGTCTGAGTAGGGGAACACTTCCTGGGTCTACTGCAGGATGCCTTTCCTCACCTGACATCACTTCCTGGGTCTACTGCAGGATGCATTTCCTCACCTGACATCACTTCCTGGGTCTGCTGCAGGATGCCTTTCCTCACCTGACATCACTTCCTGGGTCTACTGCAGGTTGCCTTTCTTCACCTGACATCACTTCCTGGGTCTACTACAGGTTGCCTTTCCTCACCTGACATCACTTCCTGGGTCTACTGCAGGTTGCCTTTCCCCACCTGACATCACTTCCTGGGTCTACTGCAGGTTGCCTTTCTTCACCTGACATCACTTCCTGGGTCTACTGCAGGATACCTTTCCCCACCTGACATCACTTCCTGGGTCTACTGCAGGTTGCCTTTCTTCACCTGACATCACTTCCTGGGTCTACTGCAGGATACCTTTCCCCACCTGACATCACTTCCTGGGTCTACTGCAGGTTGCCTTTCTTCACCTGACATCACTTCCTGGGTCTGCTGCAGGATGCCTTTCCTCACCTGACATCACTTCCTGGGTCTACTGCAGGTTGCCTTTCTTCACCTGACATCACTTCCTGGGTCTACTACAGGTTGCCTTTCCTCACCTGACATCACTTCCTGGGTCTACTGCAGGTTGCCTTTCCCCACCTGACATCACTTCCTGGGTCTACTGCAGGTTGCCTTTCTTCACCTGACATCACTTCCTGGGTCTACTGCAGGATACCTTTCCCCACCTGACATCACTTCCTGGGTCTACTGCAGGTTGCCTTTCTTCACCTGACATCACTTCCTGGGTCTACTGCAGGTTGCCTTTCTTCACCTGACATCACTTCCTGGGTCTGTCTGCAGGTTGCCTTTCTTCACCTGACATCACTTCCTGGGTCTACTGCAGGATGCCTTTCTTCACCTGACATCACTTCCTGGGTCTACTGCAGGTTGCTTTTCTTCACCTGACATCACTTAGTCTCTACTTCGACCCCACTTATTTAAAAAAAAGTCCTACATTTGTGCCATATGTGTTGAAGAAAACAATGAGGCTTGAGGGCAGACTTTTATTTTGAAATGAGTTAACGCAGAGAGGAAGTAGGTGAGGTAAGACAAGCTGGACAGGTCTATCTCTCTCACAAATGACCACCAGTCACTATAATAAAATAATACAGTCAGCTTGCTATTATTGTTCTCCATTTATCAATACGTGTAAATCCTCCCATCCTCCCACTCTATCTGTCTATCTCTTTCTGTCGCTGTCTTGCTCTCTCTCTCTCTCTCTCTCTCTCTCTCTGTCTCTCTCTCTCCCTCTCTCACTCTGTCGCTCTCTCTCTCTCTGTCTCTCTCTCTCTGTCTCTGTCTCTCTCTCTCTAACTGTCTCTGTCTCTGTCTCTCTCTCTGTCTCTGTCTCTGTCTCTCTCTCTCTTTCCCTCTCTCTCTCTCCCTCTCTCTCTCTCTCTCTCCCTCTCTCCCTCTCTCTCTCTCTCGCTCTCTCTCTCCATCGTCATCACTTCAGCCAATACCTCTCATGCAATTAACAGCCAATTACCCAGGTGGCATTAATCGCATGGTACGAAGGTCAGTGAAGTTTGTAAAAGGTCACATATGTACAATGAAGATTAAAACTGGCACGCTATTGATGGGCTGGCTTGTGGAGAAGGTCACTCTGGGAAACACTGTGGTGCTCTTATCGTCTGCTTACAGCTGCACATTCCCACACTCACACAGGAAACAGGATATGTTCTCGTCTGTATGGTTCTCCGTGATTAGGAAGGAATCAACAAGGTTATTGACACCCTCTCTTTTTACCGAGGTAGGAGTGATGATCTAGGATCAGTTTCGCCTTTTCAATTATAATGAATGAGATTAGATAGACATGGAGGACCTGATCCTAGCTCAGCACGCATACTGTGAGATGCTTTATGAATAAAGGCCCAGGTGTCACCACTTCCTGAGCATGCTAGACAAATAGCTTATTCACCTTTCAATGAAATGTAAACCTCTGCATCTTCCGTCTTTAGGTGGAGGAGGAGAATGTCCTGAACTAGTCTCTTCTCCTCCACTCTCATGTACTGAACTAGTCCCTCCTCCATCTCTCTCATGTACTGAACTAGTCCCTACTCCTCCACCTCTCTCATGTCCTGAACTAGTCTCTTCTCCTCCACTCTCATGTCCTGAACTAGTCTCTTCTCCTCCACTCTCATGTCCTGAACTAGTCTCTTCTGCTCCTCTCTCATGTCCTGAACTAGTCTCTTCTCCTCCACTCTCATGTCCTGAACTAGTCTCTTCTCCTCCACTTTCATGTACTGAACTAGTCTCTCCTCCACCTCTCTCATGTCCTGAACTAGTCCCTCCTCCACCTCTCTCATGTCCTGAACATATCCCTCCTCCTCCTCCTCTCTCATGTCCTGAACATATCCCTCCTCCTCCTCCTCTCTCATGTCCTGAACTAGTCCCTCCTCCACCTCTCTCATGTCCTGAACTAGTCCCTCCTCCACCTCTCTCATGTCTTGAACTAGTCCCTCATCCTCCACCTCTCTCATGTCCTGAACTAGTCCCTCCTCCTCCACCTCTCTCATGTCCTGGACTAGGCCGTCCTCCACCTCTCTCATGTCCTGAACTAGTCCCTCCTCCTCCACATCCTTCATGTCCTGAAATAGTTCCTCCTCCTCCTCTCTCATGTCCTGAACATGTCCCTCCTCCTCCACCTCTCTCATGTCCTGAACTAGTCCCTCCTCCACCTCTCTCATGTCCTGAACTAGTCCCTCCTCCTCCACCTCTCTCATGTCCTGAACTAGTCCCTCCTCCACCTCTCTCATGTCCTGAACTAGTCCCTCCTCCACCTCTCTCATGTCCTGAACTAGTCCCTCCTCCACCTCTCTCATGTCCTGAACTAGTCCCTCCTCCACCTCTCTCATGTCCTGAACTAGTCCCCCCTCCTCCACCTCTCTCATGTCCTGAACTAGTCCCTCCTCCATCTCTCTCATGTCCTGAACTAGTCCCTCCTCCATCTCTCTCATGTACTGAACTAGTCCCTCCTCCACCTCTCTCATGTCCTGAACTAGTCTCTTCTCCACCTCTCTCATGTCCTGAACTAGTCCCTCCTCCTCCACCTCTCTCATGTCCTGAACTAGTCCCTCCTCCTCCACCTCTCTCATGTCCTGAACTAGTCTCTCCTCCTCCACGTCTCTCATGTCCTGAACTAGTCCCTACTCCTCCACCTCTCTCATGTCCTGAACTAGTCCCTCCTCCTCCTTCTCTCTCATGTCCTGAACTAGTCCCTCCTCCTCCTCTCTCATGTCCTGAACTAGTCCCTCCTCCACCTCTCTCATGTCCTGAACTAGTCCCTCCTCCACCTCTCTCATGTCCTGAACTAGTCCCTCCTCCTCCACATCCTTCATGTCCTGAAATAGGTCCTCCTCCTCCTCTCCCATGTCCTGAACATGTCCCTCCTCCTCCACCTCTCTCATGTCCTGAACTAGTCCCTCCTCCATCTCTCTCATGTACTGAACTAGTCCCTCCTCCACCTCTCTCATGTCCTGAACTAGTCTCTTCTCCACCTCTCTCATGTCCTGAACTAGTCCCTCCTCCTCCACCTCTCTCATGTCCTGAACTAGTCCCTCCTCCTCCACCTCTCTCATGTCCTGAACTAGTCTCTCCTCCTCCACGTCTCTCATGTCCTGAACTAGTCCCTACTCCTCCACCTCTCTCATGTCCTGAACTAGTCCCTCCTCCTCCTTCTCTCTCATGTCCTGAACTAGTCCCTCCTCCTCCTCTCTCATGTCCTGAACTAGTCCCTCCTCCACCTCTCTCATGTCCTGAACTAGTCCCTCCTCCACCTCTCTCATGTCCTGAACTAGTCCCTCCTCCTCCACATCCTTCATGTCCTGAAATAGGTCCTCCTCCTCCTCTCCCATGTCCTGAACATGTCCCTCCTCCTCCACCTCTCTCATGTCCTGAACTAGTCTCTTCTCCACCTCTCTCATGTCCTGAACTAG
>NC_074676.1:51994971-52071294 GCF_029448725.1 Salvelinus fontinalis
ATAAGCCTGGAGAATGAAGTCTCCCTCACGGCACATGAATGTATTCCCTTTTCCTGTTGTTAATCTCTCACTCTCTATATATTTATCTCTCTCTATTTCTCTCTCTCACACACACACACACACACACACACACACACACACACACACACACACACACACACACACACACACACACACACACACACACACACACACACACACACACACACACACACACACACACACACACACACACACACACACACACACACACACATACGCTCTCTCTCATATGAAAAACATGCACACCGTAGTAGTTTGGTAAATTCAAGTTGAAGAAGTTGAGTGTAGTTGACCCTTGACCCTTCTCAATAACCCCCTCTGATGTCATGACCAAGACCATGTTTGGGAATAATGATGTCATGGTACACATTTAATCACAAGCTGTTTCCTTTCATTCCGACTCTAAACATCCCCGTTATGATCGTTCAGAGGAAAGGAAGCTCTACAAAACGTCACACATTCTTAGAATACATCATTTACGGATCGCAACATGATTCCAGGTCTCTGTGTATTTCTCCATAGATAACTGTCACCCCGTAGAGGAGAGCAGTAAGCGTGTCTAAAACTACCAAAGTGTGTGAGCCTCCCACTGTGCCAGACAGACAGACAGACGGAGAGACGGACGGGACGGACGGGACGGACGGGACGGACGGGACAGACAGACAGACAGACAGACAGACAGACAGACAGACCAGACCAGACCAGACAGACAGGAATGTTATCTCAGTTTACTGGACTCATTACGAGGCATCTGATAATATGCATCATAAAACAGCACATAACACTGAATGAGACCAGTCTTCCATTCCAAGTTCCATGAACTGTGAGCTGCTGATATTGGGGAATAAGACAGACATAGAGAAGGAGACAAACACAGAGATAGAGAGAGACAGAGATAAACACAGAGACAGAGATAAACACAGAGACAGAGAGAGAGATAAACACAGAGACAGAGACAGAGATAAACACAGAGACAGAGAGAGACACAGAGACAGAGAGAGAGATGAACACAGAGACAGAGACAGAGATAAACACAGAGACAGAGATAAACACAGAGACAGAGATAAACACAGAGACAGAGACAGAGATAAACACAGAGACAGAGACAGAGATAAACACAGAGACAGAGACAAACACAGAGACAGAGATAAACACAGAGACAGAGACAGAGATAAACACAGAGACAGAGACAGAGATAAACACAGAGACAGAGATAAACACAGAGACAGAGATAAACACAGAGACAGAGAAAAACACAGAGACAGAGATAAACACAGAGACAGAGACAGAGATAAACACAGAGACAGAGACAAACACAGAGACAGAGATAAACACAGAAGGAGACAAACACAGAGACAGAGATAAACACAGAGACAGAGATAAACACAGAGACAGAGACAGAGATAAACACAGAGACAGAGACAGAGATAAACACAGAGACAGAGACAAACACAGAGACAGATATAAACACAGAAGGAGACAAACACAGAGACAGAGACAAACACAGAGACAGAGATAAACACAGAAGGAGACAAACACAGAGACAGAGATAAACACAGAAGGAGACAAACACAGAGACAGAGATAAACACAGAGACAGAGATAAACACAGAGACAGAGATAAACACAGAGACAGAGACAGAGATAAACACAGAGACAGAGATAAACACAGAGACAGAGACAGAGATAAACACAGAGACAGAGATAAACACAGAGACAGAGACAAACACAGAGACAGAGATAAACATAGAGACAGAGATAAACACAGAGACAGAGATAAACATAGAGACAGAGATAAACACAGAGACAGAGATAAACACAGAGACAGAGATAAACATAGAGACAGAGATAAACACAGACAGAGATAAACACAGAGACAGAGATAAACACAGAGACAGAGATAAACATAGAGACAGAGATAAACACAGAGACAGAGATAAACACAGAGACAGAGATAAACATAGAGACAGAGATAAACACAGACAGAGATAAACACAGAGACAGAGATAAACACAGAGACAGAGACAGAGATAAACACAGAGACAGAGATAAACACAGAGACAGAGATAAACACAGAAACATCGATAAACCTCAGAGACAGAGATAAACACAGAGACAGAGACAGAGATAAACACAGAGATAGAGATAAACACAGAGACAGAGATAAACACAGAGACAGAGACAGAGATAAACACAGAGACAGAGACAAACACAGAGACAGAGATAAACCCAGAGACAGAGATAAACACAGAGACAGAGAGAAACACAGAGACAGAGATAAACACAGAGACAGAGACAAACACAGAGACAGAGACAGAGATAAACACAGAGACAGAGATAAACACAGAAATTACAAATTACACTGATTATACATCATATACAGAGACAGAGCCTTCCACCCTACAAACAGAAACTAAAACAACCAGCTCCCGCGCTCAGGTCTGTTCAACGCTGGTCCAACCAATCTGATTCCACGCTTCAAGACTGCTTCGATCACGCGGATTGGAATATGTTCCGCATTGCGTCCAACAACAATATTGACGAATATGCTGATTCGGTGAGCGAGTTCATTAGGAAGTGCATTGACGATGTCGTACCCACAGCAACGATTAAAACATTCCCAAACCAGAAACTGTGGATTGACGGCAGCATTCGCGTGAAACTGAAAGCGCGAACCACTGCTTTTAACCAGGGCAAGGTGACCGGAAGCATGACCGAATACAAACAGTGTAGCTATTCTCTCCGCAAGGCAATCAAACAGGCTAAGTCCCAGTACAGAGACAAAATCGAGTCGCAATTCAACAGCTCAGACACAAGAGGTATGTGGCAGGGTCTACAGTCAATCACGGATTACAAAAAGAAAACCAGCCCCGTCGCGGACCAGGATGTCTTGCTCCCAGACAGGCTAAACAACTTTTTTGCCCGCTTTGAGGACAATACAGTGCCACTGACACGGCCCACTACCAAAACCTGCGGGCTCTCCTTCACTGCAGCCGAGGTGAGTAAAACATTTAAACGTGTTAACCCTCGCAAGGCTGCAGGCCCAGACGGCATTCCCAGCCGCGTCCTCAGAGCATGCGCAGACCAGCTGGCTGGTGTGTTTACGGACATATTCAATCAATCCTTATCCCAGTCTGCTGTTCCCACATGCTTCAAGAGGGCCACCATTGTTCCTGTTCCCAAGAAAGCTAAGGTAACTGAGCTAAATGACTACCGCCCCGTAGCACTCACTTCCGTCATCATGAAGTGCTTTGAGAGACTAGTCAAGGACCATATCACCTCCACCCTACCGGACACCCTAGACCCACTCCAATTTGCTTACCGACCCAATAGGTCCACAGACGACGCAATCGCAACCACACTGCACACTGCCCTAACCTATCTGGACAAGAGGAATACCCATGTGAGAATGCTGTTCATCGATTACAGCTCAGCATTTAACACCATAGTACCCTCCAAACTCGTCATCAAGCTCGAGACCCTGGGTCTCGACCCCGCCCTTTGCAACTGGGTCCTGGACTTCCTGACGGGCCGCCCCCAGGTGGTGAGGGTAGGTAACAACATCTCCACCCCGCTGATCCTCAACACTGGGCCCCACAAGGGTGCGTTCTGAGCCCTCTCCTGTACTCCCTGTTCACCCACGACTGCGTGGCCATGCACGCCTCCAACTCAATCATCAAGTTTGCGGATGACACTACAGTGGTAGGCTTGATTACCAACAACGACGAGACGGCCTACAGGGAGGAGGTGAGGGCCCTCGGAGTGTGGTGTCAGGAAAATAACCTCACACTCAACGTCAACAAAACAAAGGAGATGATTGTGGACTTCAGGAAACAGCAGAGGGAGCACCCCTCTATCCACATCGACGGGTCAGTAGTGGAGAAGGTGGAAAGTTTTAAGTTCCTCGGTGTACACATCACGGACAAACTGAATTGGTCCACCCACACAGACAGCGTCGTGAAGAAGGCGCAGCAGCGCCTCTTCAACCTCAGGAGGCTGAAGAAATTCGGCTTGTCACCAAAAGCACTCACAAACTTCTACAGATGCACAATCGAGAGCATCCTGTCGGGCTGTATCACCGCCTGGTACGGCAACTGCTCCGCCCACAACCGTAAGGCTCTCCAGAGGGTAGTGAGGTCTGCAGAACGCATCACCGGGGGCAAACTACCTGCCCTCCAGGACACCTACACCACCCGATGTCACAGGAAGGCCATAAAGATCATCAAGGACAACAACCACCCAAGCCACTGCCTGTTCACCCCGCTATCATCCAGAAGGCGAGGTCAGTACAGGTGCATCAAAGCAGGAACCGAGAGACTGAAAAACAGCTTCTATCTCAAGGCCATCAGACTGTTAAACAGCCACCACTAACATTTAGCGGCCGCTGCCAACATACTGACTCAACTCCAGCCACTTTAAAAATGGGAATTGATGGAAATTATGTAAAAATGTACCACTAGCCACTTTAAACAATGCCACTTAATATAATGTTTACATACCCTACATTACCCATCTCATATGTATATACTGTACTCTATATCATCTACTGCATCTTGCCATCTTTATGTAATACATGTACCACTAGCCACTTTAAACTATGCCACTTTATGTTTGCATACCCTACAGTACTCATCTCATATGTATATACCGTACTCTATACCATCTACTGCATCTTGCCTATGCCGTTCTGTACCACCACTCATTCATATATCTTTGTGTACATATTCTTTATCCCTTTACACTTGTGTGTATAAGGTAGTAGTTGTGGAATTGTTAGGTTAGATTACTTGTTGGTTATTACTGCATTGTCGGAACTAGAAGCACAAGCATTTCGCTACACTCGCATTAACATCTGCTAACCATGTGTATGTGACTAATAAAATTAGATTTGATTTGATTTGATTTGATACAGTAACCATGGAAACACTGATTATACATTATATACAGTATCCCTGGTAACACTGATTATACATAATATACAGTAACCCTGGAAACACTGATTATACATCATATACAGTAACCATGGTAACACTGATTTTACATCATATAGAGTAACCCTGGAAACACTGATTATACATCATATACAGTAACCATGGTAACACTGATTATACATCATATAGAATAACCCTGGAAACACTGATTATACATCATATACAGTAACCATGGTAACACTGATTATACATCATATAGAGTAATACACACATGCATCCGTCACACTACTTTCCTACATAACGAACATAATGGATTGTGAAGATCCCTGTTCTGTGAATCGTGTCTTCTCTCCACGGTCTCACCCTGTGAGATAATTACAGCTTCATTTACCAAATTACACATACCTTGATGAGAACAGCAGCCGAGAGCAGGCTGCTGGTCTGTGTGTATATAGGTCTATCCTACCCTATGAGTTGTGTGTGTGTGTGTGTGTGTGTGTGTGTGTGTGTGTGTGTGTGTGTGTGTGTGTGTGTGTGTGTGCTTGTGTGTGTGTGTGTGTGTGTGTGTGTGTGTGTGTGTGTGTGTGTGTGTGTGTGTGTGTGTGTGTGTGTGTGTGTGTGTGTGTGTGTGTGTGTGTGTGTGTGTGTGAAGAGGTGGTGTGTCAAGGACTCTGACGAGAGAGAGAGAGACAGAGACAGAGACACAGATAGAGAGAGAGAGAGAGAGAGACAGAGAGACAGGGAGACAGAGAGAGAGAGACAGAGAGAGAGAGAGACAGAGAGACAGAGAGACAGAGAGAGAGAGAGAGAGAGAGAGAGAGAGAGAGAGAGAGAGAGAGAGACAGAGACACAGAGACACAGAGAGAGAGAGACAGATAGACAGAGAGAGAGAGAGACAGAGAGACAGAGAGAGAGAGACAGAGACAGAGAGAGACAGAGAGACAGAGAGACAGAGAGAGAGAGAGAGAGACAGAGAGAGACAGAGAGACAGAGAGACAGAGAGAGAGAGAGAGAGTCAAGGCAAGTTTCACCCCTGTGGAATGCTCAAGTGACCATGACGTTCATGTGTTAACATATGCCCCCAAAACCCGACGTCCATCCCACTCAGAAGGACATTGTTTACTGACATTTTACTCTGAAATATCATCTGTATCGAGAACTATGACACGAAGGTTGAACCTGGATTTAAAAGGCCACCTATCATTCTGATGTTCGATGCGCTGTCCCCTCTCGCTCTCGAGTCCAACAGTGAAAAAAAGTGTTTCCCACGCCCTAGCTCAAACTCAGTGATCCCTTACCATTTGGTCTTCTCCTCGTTCACCCTCTCCGGCTGCTTCTGCCACTTAGGCGAGCCCCCTGCTCTTCTGTGGTCTGCTGTTTTTCACCATAACGGTTACAATGTAGAAAAAGGCCTTGGTCCCCGAATGCCACAGCCTCACGATTGGCGGCAGCGCCAACGTGTCCATGTAGCCACAGCTTGCATAAGCCTGCGTGCTAGCTTCTTTTCTGGCAAACGGGTTGTGAAGGGGGGAGGGTAAGCAACATGCTAAGTTGAAGCTCCAGAATGCGACAAGCCAGTTTATGTCTCCCTCAGGCTACGGAGGTCTCCTCTCATCAATACTGTAAAGCCTCAGCAGTCCTATTGGCAGAGCAAAACACAGTGAGGAAGTAGAGCGGACGTATTGATCATCAGTAAGTGAGATTAAATATCTGGAGCTTGACAGTTATTATGAGGCCGGTTCTCTGAGAGAAAAAATACTATAATTGTTTCCTCCTCTAGTTTTTAAGACTGTTCTGGCCGTCAGTTGTTACCGGGGTCTGTTTTATAAGATGGATATGTTCAACGTCTAACAATGACAAAGGCTATAAGTTATAAAAATGGTTAAGCTGGGCGATCAGATGCGATTTCAAATGTCTTGGCTCACTCAGAATACAAAGCAGAAACAACCGCGAGAGGCTTGTCAGCCGCTGATGACGCCCTTGTGAACTAAATGTCTTCAATAATGTGATCGGTTTACATGAAGTGTAGCTAAAACCATGCATTTACATGGTAATGATTGGAACAGCAGTTACATACCCTTTTAGAAAAAAAGGGTTCTTCGGCTGTCCCCTTTTCGGTTCCACTTACAACTCTATTCAGGTCCATGTGGAACCCTTTCTGGAAAAGGTTCCTTATGTTCCCAGTCAAATTGACATTTTTTTTTTGTTTGAAATCATTAAAATATGACAAGATAAAGGGTATACCCCTTAATCTACCCGAACTGAACAAAATAGAAGATCTAGAGGAGATGGTTGTTAGCTTCCACTGCTTAAATACAGAAGATGGCTGTCAGCTTCCACTGCTTATCTAGAGGAGATGGTTGTTAGCTTCCACTGCTTAAATACAGAAGATGGCTGTTAGCTTCCACTGCTTATCTAGAGGAGATGGTTGTTAGCTTCCACTGCTTAAATACAGAAGATGGTTGTCAGCTTCCACTGCTTATCTAGAGGAGATGGTTGTTAGTTTCCACTGCTTATCTAGAGGAGATGGTTGTTAGCTTCCACTGCTTATCTAGAGGAGATGGTTGTTAGCTTCCACTGCTTATCTAGAGGAGATGGTTGTTAGCTTCCACTGCTTATCTAGAGGAGATGGTTGTTAGCTTCCACTGCTTGTCTAGAGGAGATGGTTGTTAGCTTCCACTGCTTATCTAGAGGAGATGGTTGTTAGATTCCACTGCTTAAATAGAGGAGATGGTTGTTAGCTTCCACTGCTTAAATAGAGGAGATGGTTGTTAGCTTCCACTGCTTAAATACAGGAGATGGTTGTCAGCTTCCACTGCTTATCTAGAGGAGATGGTTGTTAGCTTCCACTGCTTATCTAGAGGAGATGGTTGTTAGCTTCCACTGCTCGTCTAGAGGAGATGGTTGTTAGCTTCCACTGCTTGTCTAGAGGAGATGGTTGTTAGCTTCCACTGCTTAAATACAGGAGATGGTTGTTAGCTTCCACTACTTATCTAGAGGAGATGGTTGTTAGCTTCCACTGCTTATCTAGAGGAGATGGTTGTTAGCTTCCACTGCTTGTCTAGAGGAGATGGTTGTTAGCTTCCACTGCTTATCTAGAGGAGATGGTTGTTAGATTCCACTGCTTAAATAGAGGAGATGGTTGTTAGCTTCCACTGCTTAAATAGAGGAGATGGTTGTTAGCTTCCACTGCTTAAATACAGGAGATGGTTGTCAGCTTCCACTGCTTATCTAGAGGAGATGGTTGTTAGCTTCCACTGCTTATCTAGAGGAGATGGTTGTTAGCTTCCACTGCTCGTCTAGAGGAGATGGTTGTTAGCTTCCACTGCTTGTCTAGAGGAGATGGTTGTTAGCTTCCACTGCTTAAATACAGGAGATGGTTGTTAGCTTCCACTACTTATCTAGAGGAGATGGTTGTTAGCTTCCACTGCTTATCTAGAGGAGATGGTTGTTAGCTTCCACTGCTTATCTAGAGGAGATGGTTGTTAGCTTCCACTGCTTGTCTAGAGAAGATGGTTGTTAGCTTCCACTGCTTATCTAGAGGAGATGGTTGTTAGCTTCCACTGCTTAAATAGAGGAGATGGTTGTCAGCTTCCACTACTTATCTAGAGGAGATGGTTGTCAGCTTCCACTGCTTATCTAGAGCAGATGGTTGTTAGCTTCCTCTGCTTATCTAGATGAGATGGTTGTTAGCTTCCACTGCTTATCTAGAGGAGATGGTTGTTAGCTCCACTGCTTATCTTGTGGAGGTGGTTGTTAGCTTCCACTGCTTGTCTAGAGGAGATGGTTGTTAGTATGACTGAAGTGATGCTGACACAATCTTATGTAGGAGAGAGAGAGAGAGAGAGAAAGAGAGAGAGAGAGAGAGAGAGAGAGAGAGAGAGAGAGAGAGAGAGAGAGAGAGAGAGAGAGAGAGAGAGAGAGAGAGAGAGAGAGAGAGAGAGAGAGAGAGAGAGAGAGAGAGAGAGAGAGAGAGAGAGAGAGAGAGAAGGGGGAAAAAGATAGATATATACAGAGAGAGAGAGGGAGAGACGGGTGAAGATGGGTGAGAGACCGAGTGTGAAAGAGAATAGGGCTCACACTCACCCAAGGCTCAAATTTAATGACTCTAGTCACTCTATTGACTCTCGTGACTACAGTGACTCTCGTGACTACAGTGACTCTCGTGACTACAGTGACTCTTGACTCTAGTGACTCGCGTGACTCTAATGAGTCACGTGACTCTCGTAACTCTAGTGACTATAGTGACTCTAATGACTACAGTGACTACAGTGACTCTAACAACTACAGTGACTCTAACGACTAGTGACTCTTGTGACTACAGTGACTATTGTGACTACAGTAACTCTAATGACTACAGTGACTCTAGTGACTACAATAACTATCGCTACTACAGTGACTCTAACAACTACAGTGACTCCAATGACTACAGTGACTACAGTGACTCCTGTGACTCTAGTGACTACAGTAACTATAATGACTACAATGGCTTTAGTGACTACAGTGATTACAGTGATTCTAACAACTACAGTGACTCTAATGACTACAGTGACTATTGTGACTACAGTAACTATAATGACTACTGTGACTATCGTGACTCTAGTGACTACAGTAACTCTAATGACTACAGTGACTTTAGTGACTCTAGTGACTATAGTGATTACAGTTTTTCTAACAACTGCAGTGACTCTAGTGACTACAGTGACTCTAACAACTACAGTGAATCGAATGACTACAGTGACTCTTGTGACTCTAGTGACTACAGTGATTCTAACAACTACAGTGAATCTAATGACTACAGTGACTCTAGTGACTCCTGTGAATCTAATGACTACAGTGACTCTCGTGACTCTAGTGACTACAGTGATTCTAACAACTACAGTGAATCTAATGACTACAGTGACTCTAGTGACTTTAGTGACTACAGTGACTCTCGAGACTCTAGTGACTACATTAACTATAATGACTACAGTGACTCTCGTGACTCTAGTGACTACAGTGACTCTAATGACTACAGTGAATCTAATGACTACAGTGACTCTTGTGACTCTAGTGACTACAGTGACTCTAACACCTACAGTGACTCTAACAACTACAATGAATCTAATGACTACAGTGACTCTAGTGACTTTAGTGACTACAGTGACTCTCGAGACTCTAATGACTACATTAACTATAATGACTACAGTGACTCTCGTGACTCTAGTGACTACAGTGACTCTAATGACTACAGTGAATCTAATGACTACAGTGACTCTTGTGACTCTAGTGACTACAGTGACTCTAACACCTACAGTGACTCTAACAACTACAGTGAATCTAATGACTACAGTGACTCTTGTGACTCTAGTGACTACAGTGACTCTAACACCTACAGTGACTCTAACAACTACAGTGAATCTAATGACTACAGTGAATCTCGTGACTCTAGTGACTACAGTGACTCTAACACCTCCAGTGAATCTAATGACTACAGTGACTCTCGTGACTCTAGTGACTCTAACACCTACAGTAACTATAATGACTACAGTGACTCTCGTGACTCTAGTGACTACAGTGACTCTAACAACTACAGTGACTCTAATGACTACAGTGACTCTAATGACTACAGTGACTCTAGTGACTCTAGTGACTACAGTGACTCTAACAACTACAGTGAATCTAGTGACTACAGTGACTCTAACACCTACTGTGAATCTAATGACTACAGTGACTCTCGTGACTTTAGTGACAACAGTGACTACAGTGACTTTAGTGACTTTAGTGACTCTCGTGACTCTAGTGACTTTAGTGACTCTAGTGACTACAGTGACTCTAACAACTACAGTGAATCTAATGACTACAGTGACTCTCGTGACTCTAGTGACTACAGTGATTCTAACAACTACAGTGAATCTAATGACTACAGTGACTCTAACAACTACAGTGACTACACGGATGACAATGACACTATTCTTAAGCACTACGCTCTTCAGCCCTTGCGATCCCAATCTGCAGCTCAAGCAGGACAGAAATTTGACTTGTTGGAAAGGTGGCATCCTATGATGGTGCCACGTTGAAAGCCACTGAGCTCTTCAGTACGGACCATTCTACTGCCAATGTTTGTCTATGGAGATTGCATGGCTGTGTGCATATATATATATATATATATATATATATATATATATATATATATATATATATATATATATATATATATATATATATATATAGGGTACCTTACATATCAACAGTACAATAATATCTGCAATACAGACAGACAAATAAACGGTTGATTACACCATTCAAAAAAATGCATTAGTTCAGTGCTGGTAAGGGGCAGTGGAGACAAAGACGTGACAAAATATGCTTCTCTCCAGCATTTGACTAAAATACCTTCCCACAATAAAACCCAGTGACAATGGAAACAGGATAATTCTGCCTCTCTATGCCCTACCTTTCTCTTCCTGTATAGCGTTAGACACTCATCTCCTGGTGTTGATACCGGTCACACGCTATAATGACAACCCACTGTACCGCGTGACAGTGAACGGAATCCATATCCGTATCTCCGTGGCCTTTGTTGCGCGGAGATAAGTGGATGACACCACAAGCTGCCGTTTTAATCTAGGGTATCTGCTTTCCAGGGTGTTTTTGCAAGAGGCTTCTGAGGCATTGTCCTCTGTCTCCTAGAGTGGACTGGTAAGAGACCAATTGATTTGGATGGTGCAGATTATTGCAGATTAGTGGTTTGGATTAGTTGATGTGTGGCCGGGGAGATGCTCTCAAGAGCTGATCTATACGGTGTAAGATGTATTGACTGGCTGCAGCTGTGAAAGTGGCCCAGGTAAACAGCAACATTAAAGATCATTTAGATGACTCAGGGGGCATTGATCAGCAGAGCTGACGAACCGTGGAGGAATGAGGAATCTGCTACAAGTAAAGGAGAAGAGAAAGAAGTGAGTTACCATGGAGGAAACCGGATCGTATTACATTAGAGCCGCCCTGCAGCACGAGGGATGGGGCTTTTTGGGTGGAAGGACTCTGTGATTGGGAGTGCAGATGGCAGAAGAAGTGTTAAATCAAGCTAAAAACCTGTCATATGTCTGTTTGAACAACTGGCTCACATGCTGATAGGGGCCTATGAGAGGGAGATGTAACGAGATGGCAGAGGAAGGGCTGCTGGAAAGTGAGAGACTCTAGAAATGCAATGAGAGTGAGCTCGCTGTGTGATTGACTCAGAGCCTGCTAATGAGAGTGAGATTACAGTGTGATTGACTCAGGGCCTGCTAATGAGAGTGAGCTCGCTGTGTGATTGACTCAGAGCCTGCTAATGAGAGTGAGATTACAGTGTGATTGACTCAGGGCCTGCTAATGAGAGTGAGATCACAGTGTGATTGACTCAGGGCCTGCTAATGTGATTTTAGCCTGGCCAGACAAGAAGGGGAAAGGACAGAAGGGAGGTGGAGAAGAGGAGAGAAGCCTCGGTTCGCGTGTCTCTAACAGAATTAGCCCTTCAAAGAGCCACCGATTGACAGGAGGAGGATCAACGCCCTCCAAAATATATACTGTGGTTCTACAGTCACTCACGGCAGTTTTGCTAGAGCTGGAAGTTCTGTCTCATAATTCAGTCACATCAAGCGAAGCGAGACGACGACAGGCAGTCTATCACTTCTTCAGCGGTTGTTCTGCTTGCATTCGCAAGTCCGTCATCGCCATGGAGATGACAGAGACATGAAAGGATGAAACACGGTGAGCAGGTTTCAGAAGCAGGTTGTCGTTGACAAGGCTTCACCTTGAATATTTAGCAGATTCAGACTATTGTTGTTATTCCTGTTTCCAGCATGTTTCACTGTGATAATGAATGTTGTTCCTGTTTCCAGCGTGTTTCACTGTGATAATTAATGTTGTTCCTGTTTCCAGCATGTTTCACTATGATAATGAATGTTGTTCCTGTTTCCAGCATGTTTCACTGTGATAATTAATGTTGTTCCTGTTTCCAGCGTGTTTCACTGTGATAATTAATGTTGTTATTCCTGTTTCCAGCATGTTTCACTGTGATAATGAATGTTGTTCCTGTTTCCAGCATGTTTCACTGTGATAATTAATGTTGTTCCTGTTTCCAGCATGTTTCACTGTGATAATGAATGTTGTTGTTCCTGTTTCCAGCATGTTTCACTGTGATAATGAATGTTGTTCCTGTTTCCAGCATGTTTCACTGTGATAATTAATGTTGTTCCTGTTTCCAGCGTGTTTCACTGTGATAATTAATGTTGTTATTCCTGTTTCCAGCATGTTTCACTGTGATAATGAATGTTGTTCCTGTTTCCAGCATGTTTCACTGTGATAATTAATGTTGTTCCTGTTTCCAGCATGTTTCACTGTGATAATGAATGTTGTTGTTCCTGTTTCCAGCATGTTTCACTGTGATAATGAATGTTGTTCCTGTTTCCAGCATGTTTCACTGTGATAATGAATGTTGTTCCTGTTTCCAGCGTGTTTCACTGTGATAATTAATGTTGTTCTTGTTTCCAGCATGTTTCACTGTGATAATGAATGTTGTTGTTCCTGTTTCCAGCGTGTTTCACTGTGATAATTAATGTTGTTGTTCCTGTTTCCAGCGTGTTTCACTGTGATAATTAATGTTGTTCCTGTTTCCAGCATGTTTCACTGTGATAATGAATGTTGTTCCTGTTTCCAGCATGTTTCACTGTGATAATGAATGTTGTTCCTGTTTCCAGCATGTTTCACTGTGATAATGAATGTTGTTCCTGTTTCCAGCATGTTTCACTGTGATAATGAATGTTGTTGTTCCTGTTTCCAGCATGTTTCACTGTGATAATTAATGTTGTTGTTCCTGTTTCCAGCGTGTTTCACTGTGATAATTAATGTTGTTGTTCCTGTTTCCAGCGTGTTTCACTGTGATAATTAATGTTGTTCCTGTTTCCAGCATGTTTCACTGTGATAATGAATGTTGTTCCTGTTTCCAGCATGTTTCACTGTGATAATGAATGTTGTTCCTGTTTCCAGCATGTTTCACTGTGATAATTAATGTTGTTCCTGTTTCCAGCATGTTTCACTGTGATAATGAATGTTGTTCCTGTTTCCAGCATGTTTCACTGTGATAATTAATGTTGTTCCTGTTTCCAGCATGTTTCACTGTGATAATGAATGTTGTTCCTGTTTCCAGCATGTTTCACTGTGATAATGAATGTTGTTCCTGTTTCCAGCATGTTTCACTGTGATAATTAATGTTGTTCCTGTTTCCAGCGTGTTTCACTGTGATAATTAATGTTGTTATTCCTGTTTCCAGGGTGTTTCACTGTGATAATTAATGTTGTTATTCCTGTTTCCAGCGTGTTTCACTGTGATAATCCCGGGTGGCGCAGTGGTCTAGGGCACTGCATCGCAGTGTGCGCCACCAGAGTCTCTGGGTTCGCGCCCAGGCTGGTCTAGGTTCGCGCCCAGGCTCTGTCGCAGCCGGCCGCAACCGGGAGGTCCGTCGGGCGACGCACAATTGGCATAGCGTCGTCCGGTTTAGGGAGGGTTTGGCCGGTAGGGATATCCTTGTCTCAGTATGTAATATGTAAAATGTAAAAAATGTAATAAAATGTATGCACTCTACTGTAAGTCGCTCTGGATAAGAGAGTCTGCTAAATGACTAAAATGTAAAATGTAAATGTGATAATGAATGTTGTTGTTCCTATTTCCAGCATGTTTCACTGTGATAGTGAATCTGCATCTGTCACATGTAATAGACAGAGACCGTACGAAAGGTACATGAAGATATAAAACCCGTTTTTTTTCTTACAACAGAAGTTGTCAATATGCTTTACAGAAACCCAGCCTAAAAAAAAAATAGAACTAAGAGAGCAAGCAATATCGGAGGCAGAAGCACAGTTGGCTAGGAAATAAATATGCATTATTATGTGCTTCGTACGTTCGAGGAGCACGTCTATATCACAGCTGGGGTGGACAGTGCTCTTTTTGGGGAGGGGGGGGGGTCCTGCAGTATATCCTGTATACCTCACTCCAGACCCACTCTCCTGCAGCGAAGAGTGTGAGCCAGCCTCCTTCTTAACACACCGGGATTATGGGAAGGTAATCCTCCATTTTTTGATTAGGAACTTGCACGGACTCCTGCGCCAGCTGTTGACCACTGGAACACACGCTTAGGATGTCAACGATGGCTGGGCTGTCTGAGCCGTACTGTACTACAGCTTTCCTGACAGAAATATATGAGCGCAGACAGTCGTCCATATTACAAAAAAAGCAACTGAGAGTGGATGGATTTTGTTTTTGTAGGCTGGTGTTTCTGTCCACTGTGCTTTTGGCAGGAGTTTGTACGGTATTTACATGTTAATCTCTCTTACTTAGCTCTAATTGCAGTAACATAGCAACAGTGAATGTGACTCAGCTTAAATCAAGTGTGAACCTCCATAAGATCAAAGACAGCACACTAAAGGGGAAAAAGGGCCCTCTAGTTCAACTAATCTATTTCAATTGTGGCATTGTGTGTGTGTGTGTGTGTGTGTGTGTGTGTGTGTGTGTGTGCGTGCGTGCGTGCGTGCGTGCGTGCGTGCGTGCGTGCGTGTGTGTATGTGTGTGTGTGGACGTGTTCAACTATACTTGTGGGCACCAGAATACCCCACAAGAAGAGTAAACAAACTGAAATTTGACCAACTGGGGACATTTTGTTAGTCCCCACAAGGCCAAATGCTATTTCTAGTGGGTTTAGGGTTAAGGTTAGAATTATTGTTAGGGTTAGAATTACGTTAAGGATCAGGATTAGGAGCTAGGATTAGGTTTAGGGTCAGGGTTAGGTTTATGGTTAAGCTTTTTGGGTTAGGGTTAGCGTTAAGGTTAGGGTTACGGAAATTAGGATTTTGAATGGGACTAAATTGGTTAGCTGTACAATACTGTATGTGTGTGTATGAGTGCGTGTGTGTGTGTGTGTGTGTGTGTGTGTGTGTGTGTGTGTGTGTGTGTGTGTGTGTGTGTGTGTGTGTGTGTGTGTGTGTGTGTGTGTGTGTGTGTGTGTGTGTGTGTGTGTGTGTGTGTGCATGTGTGTGTGCATGTGTGTGTGTATGTGTGTGTGTATGTGTGTGTGTGTGTGTGTGTGTGTGTGTGTGTGTGTGTGTGTGTGTGTGAATGCGTGTGAAGGTGCATGTGTACATGCCAGTGTGTATTTGTCTGTATTTGCCGGCACACTGTCGCGTAACAGAGATCTGAGAACTGATAACAGAAAGCCAGTGAAGCAGCCAAGACTCAGATAAACACTCATCAATAACAGATGACCCTCACATCTCCTGGGCACTGCAGGAGGTCGTCTAATGACAAACCCTCTGTCTGCGGCCCACAGCCCCCAGACAAAGAGCTGCGGAAGCACTGATCTCTCTCTCTCTTCCCCACTCTCCCCTCCCTACCCTCCACTCTCCCCGCTGCCCTCCTCTCTCCCCTCCCTACCCTCCACTCTCCCCGCTGCCCTCCTCTCTCCCCTCCCTACCCTCCACTCTCCCCGCTGCCCTCCTCTCTCCCCTCCCTACCCTCCACTCTCCCCGCTGCCCTCCTCTCTCCCCTCCCTACCCTCCACTCTCCCCGCTGCCCTCCTCTCTCCCCTCCCTACCCTCCACTCTCCCCGCTGCCCTCCTCTCTCCCCTCCCTACCCTCCACTCTCCCCGCTGCCCTCCTCTCTCCCCTCCCTACCCTCCACTCTCCCCGCTGCCCTCCTCTCTCCCCTCCCTACCCTCCACTCTCCCCGCTGCCCTCCTCTCTCCCCTCCCTACCCTCCACTCTCCCCGCTGCCCTCCTCTCTCCCCTCCCTACCCTCCACTCTCCCCGCTGCCCTCCTCTCTCCCCTCCCAGACCAGTCATTTAGGGACTTTACAGCTATTTAATGTTTAATGTCTACTTAAGCCAAAATAGTGCTAATTTATGTTGCCTGCTACCAATTTTCCCTTTTCACTCTCTCTCTCTCTCTCTCTAAAATTACAAATCTCATCTCCCAGAGGCCCAATTTGTCCTTCCTGTTGCAGCTGGGGACCATTATACACAGGAAGTCAGGAGGTGGCGCCTTATTTTTGGGAGTGCACTCATGAAGGCGGTGGCGAAGCCATCCTTTAAGGTTGGTCCGGGGGGAGGTGCTAGAGGGTATCCTCCTGCCACGGCCCCGTTGTGGAGTCCCCCCCCCCCTCCGCCCAAGGCAAAGGCCCAGCCCTGAGTCCCCTGCCACCACCAGGCCTGTGAAGACTAGCCAGAAAAAGACAAAGATTGAAAATAATAAAGAAGAAAAAGGTTTAAAAGCAACGTTCCTCATTCCCTCGTCCTGCCGCTGCTCAACGAATTGGGGTGAGTTCCAATTGTACATCTCTGGTGTCTCATTTGAGAGTTACAAAGCCTTGAAGATAACTATCACATTTTTTTATCAGTCAGAACACAAAGCACTGCGTTACTTGTCTCAGTTTGTCAGCAGGTTGGATGAAGTATTCAGATGTCACCTTACCCGATTTCATCTTCTTCCATCCCTACCACAGCATCAAATGACAGACAAACCACCTGGACACCACTGGAAACCAAAGGGGATACCTAGTCATTTGCACAACCAAAATGTGTCTTTCTGCATTTAAACCAACCACCTTGAATCAGAGAGGTGCGTGTGACTGCCTTAATCGATGTTATCAGCGCCAAGGGAGAAGTTGTTATTGGCGGGTAACTGCCTTGCTCAAGGACCTTTCGGTTACTGGCCCAACACTCTTAACCACTAGGCTACCTTCCACCCATATGATTTCAGGAAGTTAAAGTAGCCAAGCTACCTGGACACCACTGGTATGATTTCAGGAAGTTGCAGTAGCCAAGCTACCTGGCCACCACTGGAATGATTTCAGGAAGGTGCACTAGCAAAGCTACCTGGACACCACTGGTATGATTTCAGGAAGTTGCACTAGCCAAGCTACCTGGCCACCACTGGTATGATTTCAGGAAGTTGCAGTAGCCAAGCTACCTGGCCACCACTGGAATGATTTCAGGAAGGTGCACTAGCAAAGCTACCTGGACACCACTGGTATGATTTCAGGAAGGTGCACTAGCCAAGCTACCTGGACACCACTGGAATGATTTCAGGAAGTTAAAGTAGCCAAGCTACCTGCACACCACTGGAATGATTTCAGGAAGTTAAAGTAGCACTGGTGTTTAATGCACCACCTTAACAAGGAGAGACCAGCGGTGGTAGGTAGACCAATTGACCTCGCTCCCCCATTCCCCTGCTGCTAATGACACGGATGAATGATCTCAATTACCAACCTTTTGATTAGAGCAGCAGGTCCAATCAAGACATGAGAGCATGCTAGACACCATGACAATCAATTACCGATGCTGCTTTAACTACACAGGGGAGAGAGAGGGCAAGAGAGGTGCCGGGGAATAAAGGAAGGTGCATTGTGGGTTGGCTGTCTGATGAACAACTTCTCAGGTGAGGTCGATGAGGTGGTATTTATCGACAGGGGGTACGTCTTTCTGTTCTTGAAACATTCCTTTGCTTTTCAATAATTCAACAGGTTCTTCTTCCTGCCTGACGGAGAGGTAGAGAATGTTTATCACCTCAAGTTTAAACAGTTCTTCACCTCCCCCCCATGGAGAAGAAGAAGAAGAACCTGTTGAAATAGTTCTTCACCTCCCCTCCCATGGAGAAGAAGAAGAAGAACCTGTTGAAACAGTTCTTCACCTCCCCTCCCATGGAGAAGAAGAAGAAGAACCTGTTGAAATAGTTCTTCACCTCCCCTCCCATGGAGAAGAAGAAGAAGAACCTGTTGAAATAGTTCTTCACCTCCCCTCCCATGGAGAAGAAGAAGAAGAACCTGTTGAAACAGTTCTTCACCTCCCCTCCCATGGAGAAGAAGAAGAAGAACCTGTTGAAATAGTTCTTCACCTCCCCTCCCATGGAGAAGAAGAAGAAGAACCTGTTGAAATAGTTCTTCACCTCCCCTCCCATGGAGAAGAAGAAGAAGAACCTGTTGAAACAGTTCTTCACCTCCCCTCCCATGGAGAAGAAGAAGAAGAACCTGTTGAAATAGTTCTTCACCTCCCCTCCCATGGAGAAGAAGAAGAAGAACCTGTTGAAACAGTTCTTCACCTCCCCTCCCATGGAGAAGAAGAAGAAGAACCTGTTGAAATAGTTCTTCACCTCCCCTCCCATGGAGAAGAAGAAGAAGAACCTGTTGAAACAGTTCTTCACCTCCCCTCCCATGGAGAAGAAGAAGAAGAACCTGTTGAAACAGTTCTTCACCTCCCCTCCCATGGAGAAGAAGAAGAAGAACCTGTTGAAATAGTTCTTCACCTCCCCTCCCATGGAGAAGAAGAAGAAGAACCTGTTGAAATAGTTCTTCACCTCCCCTCCCATGGAGAAGAAGAAGAAGAACCTGTTGAAACAGTTCTTCACCTCCCCTCCCATGGAGAAGAAGAAGAAGAACCTGTTGAAATAGTTCTTCACCTCCCCTCCCATGGAGAAGAAGAAGAAGAACCTGTTGAAATAGTTCTTCACCTCCCCTCCCATGGAGAAGAAGAAGAAGAACCTGTTGAAACAGTTCTTCACCTCCCCTCCCATGGAGAAGAAGAAGAAGAACCTGTTGAAATAGTTCTTCACCTCCCCTCCCATGGAGAAGAAGAAGAAGAACCTGTTGAAACAGTTCTTCACCTCCCCTCCCATGGAGAAGAAGAAGAAGAACCTGTTGAAATAGTTCTTCACCTCCCCTCCCATGGAGAAGAAGAAGAAGAACCTGTTGAAACAGTTCTTCACCTCCCCTCCCATGGAGAAGAAGAAGAAGAACCTGTTGAAACAGTTCTTCACCTCCCCTCCCATGGAGAAGAAGAAGAAGAACCTGTTGAAACAGTTCTTCACCTCCCCTCCCATGGAGAAGAAGAAGAAGAACCTGTTGAAACAGTTCTTCACCTCCCCTCCCATGGAGAAGAAGAAGAAGAACCTGTTGAAACAGTTCTTCACCTCCCCTCCCATGGAGAAGAAGAAGAAGAACCTGTTGAAACAGTTCTTCACCTCCCCTCCCATGGAGAAGAAGAACCTGTTGAAACAGTTCTTCACCTCCCCTCCCATGGAGAAGAAGAAGAAGAACCTGTTGAAACAGTTCTTCACCTCCCCTCCCATGGAGAAGAAGAAGAAGAACCTGTTGAAATAGTTCTTCACCTCCCCTCCCATGGAGAAGAAGAAGAAGAACCTGTTGAAACAGTTCTTCACCTCCCCTCCCATGGAGAAGAAGAAGAAGAACCTGTTGAAATAGTTCTTCACCTCCCCTCCCATGGAGAAGAAGAAGAAGAACCTGTTGAAACAGTTCTTCACCTCCCCTCCCATGGAGAAGAAGAAGAAGAACCTGTTGAAATAGTTCTTCACCTCCCCTCCCATGGAGAAGAAGAAGAAGAACCTGTTGAAATAGTTCTTCACCTCCCCTCCCATGGAGAAGAAGAAGAAGAACCTGTTGAAACAGTTCTTCACCTCCCCTCCCATGGAGAAGAAGAAGAAGAACCTGTTGAAATAGTTCTTCACCTCCCCTCCCATGGAGAAGAAGAAGAAGAACCTGTTGAAACAGTTCTTCACCTCCCCTCCCATGGAGAAGAAGAAGAAGAACCTGTTGAAATAGTTCTTCACCTCCCCTCCCATGGAGAAGAAGAAGAAGAACCTGGAGACTGCATAAAAGAAGGTTATGCACACCACTGGATCATTTTGTGTGTGTGTGTGTGTGTGTGTGTGTGTGTGTGTGTGTGTGTGTGTGTGTGTGTGTGTGTGTGTGTGTGTGTGTGTGTGTGTGTGTGTGTGTGTGTGTGTGTGTGTGTGTGAGAGAGAGAGTGTGGGACCGTGTAAAGACCTTACAGGAGGCAGGTGCTGATACTATAACAATGTCTGTCCGGCTGTCTGGCTGGCTCTCTGTCTGTGTGGATATTTTAGTGGTTAGAGATGAATAGCTCTGTCGCTGCTGCTGACGACACACACTAGGTAGCTAGTTACACACGCTAGGTAGCTAGTTATACACACTAGGTAGCTAGTTGCACACACTCGGTAGCTAGTTACACACACTAGGTAGCCAGTTACACACACTAGGTAGCTAGTTACACACACTCGGTAGCTAGTTACACACACTAGGTAGCTAGTTATACACACTAGGTAGCCAGTTACACACACTAGGTAGCCAGTTACACACACTAGGTAGCTAGCTACACACACTAGGTAGCAGGCTACACACACTAGGTAGCTAGTTACACACTATTTAGCTAGCTACACACACTAGGTAGCAGGCTACACACACTAGGTAGCTAGTTACACACTATTTAGCTAGCTACACACACTAGGTAGCAGGCTACACACACTAGGTAGCTAGTTACACACTATTTAGCTAGCTACACACACTAGGTAGCTAGTTACACACTATTTAGCTAGCTACACACACTAGGTAGCAGGCTACACACACTAGGTAGCTAGTTACACACTATTTAGCTAGCTACACAGACTCGACCGGTGACCGCATGTCAAGCAGTGCATGTTTGGATACCAGGCCTGCACAATCTCTCTACAGGGCAGTCTATTAAACAGGCATAAAATGGGTCCTTACTGATCAGACCAACAGACTCAACTCCTAACAGGTCGGACCAACAGACTCAACTCCTAACAGGTCGGACCAACAGACTCAACTCCTAAGAGGTCAGACCAAAAGACTCAACTCCTAACAGGTCAGACCAACAGACTCAACTCCTAACAGGTCAGACCAACAGACTCAACTCCTAACAGGTCAGACCAACAGACTCAACTCCTAACAGGTCAGACCAACAGACTCAACTCCTAACAGGTCAGACTAACAGACTCAACCAGAGCCACTCTGGGCGTAACCACCGGATAGGGTGGGGCTGGGGGTGGTGGCGAACTTCGGGTAGTGGGTTCAGAGCAACAATGGCAAAGCTTTATAGAACTTTATACACATATATATACATATATATATATATATATATATATATATATATATATATATATATATATATATATATATATATTCCACCCCCCAAAAGTGCGCTTGGCGAGTGTCAAGTTAAAGGCCCATATGCTCAGCATAGGTAGACTTCTATCTGGTGTGTGTGTGTGTGTGTGTGTGTGCATGCTAGTGCTTTCACATGGCTGTAAGTGTGTGTGTGTGTGTGCATGCTAGTGCTTTCACATGGCTGTAAGTGTGTTTGTGAATGTGTGTGTGTGTGTGTGTGTGTGTGTGTGTGTGTGTGTGTGTGTGTGTGTGTGTGTGTGTGTGTGTGTGTGTGTGTGTGTGTGTGTGTGTGTGTGTGTGTGTGTGTGTGTGTGTGCGACAGAAAGCATTCGTATGGCTACTGTGAAACAAGTTCTGCTTCTAGTCATGTGTGAGCCTGTTTGCCCAGGTGTGTATACAGCCATAGCATATGTGTGACGTACAGTATGTGTGTTTATTGTGTACCAGCAACATGCGGCCGTATGCAGAGGAGCATGTGATTGTCCTGTTCTACCGAGAGAGGTGGAGGGAAATCATGATGATCACTCTCTGAGTCATCTTCACTTAACATAGTACCTGCTCAGGGTCACCTTCACTAACCATTGTACCTTCCCTTATATTAGCAGGCAGCTCTCTCTCTCTCTCTCTCTCTCTCTCTCTCTCTCTCTCTCTCTCTCTCTCTCTCTCTCTCTCTCTCTCTCTCTCTCTCTCTCTCTCTCTCTCTCTCTCTCTCTCTCTCTGCTCTCTCTGCTCTCTCTGCTCTCTCTGCTCTCTCTGCTCTCTCTCCTCTCTCTCTCCTCTCTCTCTCCTCTCTCTCTCTGCTCTCTCTCTCCTCTCTCTCCGCTCTCTCTCTCTCTCTGCATCTCGCTCTCTCTCTCTGCTCTCTCTCTCTCTCTGTATCTCTCTCTCCGCTCTCTTTCTCTCTCTCCGCTCTCTCTGCACTCTCTCTCTCTCTCTGCTCTCTCTCTCTCTCTCTACATCTCTCTCTCCTCTCTCTCTCTCTCTCTCCGCTCTCTCTGCATCTCGCTCTCTCTCTCTCTCTCTCTCTCTCTCTCTCTCTCTCTCTCTCTCTCTCTCTCTCTCTCTCTCTCATTACTCTATAATGGGTACACATATATCCATCAGTTGGAATACATACTGAAGACGTATTTCCCATTGATGAGGGATGCTTCAGGATGCCATTCCTTTGTTCCCTTCATGATGGTAGACAATTGGTTTTAGTGCAAATGTATACGTTGATTGATTTCATGATTGATTCTGTTTCTCATGTTGAGCATCTGATATATGTCGTAATTACATTGAACTTTTACTGTTTTTTCGATATCTATTTCCTGTATCTTTGAAGGGTAATACATCATTTGTGGAACTCTCCTTCTATTCACTCACCATCTGTATTTCCCTCGAGCTATAAAAAAGCATTTTCTGCAAGCCAATTTGGGGAGCTGGCAAATTGACTTTAGATGGTGTACGTTTGCTTCCCTTTGCTCCCTCCATGGATGTTATTGGGATGTTATTGGCCCCCATCTGATCAAGACCAGTTTCAGCCAGGCTGCTCCACTGCAGTGAACACCTGTTCCAAATGGAGGAACAAGACAAGACAAAGTGATTTGCCTGTTCTCATTTCACCCCCAAGGCTACATCCTTTGAGAGCAGAGGTGCTTTATGGGGCTGTATGTTCAAGGCAATCACTTCTGTGTTCAAAGACTGGGCTTCCAGAGGGTTGGGGGGTTCTACCTGGCTCCACCAGCCAGAGGGTCAGAGGATCTACCTGGCTCCACCAGCCAGAGGGTCGGAGGTTCTACCTGGCATCACCTGCCAGAGGGTCAGAGGTTCTACCTGGCTCCACCTGCCAGAGGGTCAAAGGTTATACCTGGCTCCATCTGCCAGAGGGTCAGAGGTTATACCTGGCTCCACCTGCCAGAGGGTCAGAGGTTCTACCTGGAATTACCTGCCAGAGGGTCGGAGGTTCTACCTGGCATTACCTGCCAGAGGGTCAGAGGATCTACCTGGCTCCATCTGCCAGAGGGTCAGAGGTTCTACCTGGCTCCACCTGCCAGAGGGTCAGAGGATCTACCTGGCTCCACCTGCCAGAGGGTCAGAGGTTATACCTGGCTCCACCTGCCAGAGGGTCGGAGGTTCTACCTGGCTCCAACTGCCATAGGGTTGGAGGTTATACCTGCCATCACCTGCCAGAGGGTCAGAGGATCTACCTGGCTCCAACTGCCAGAGGGTCAGAGGATCTACCTGGCTCCAACTGCCAGATGGTTGGGGGTTCTACCTGGCTCCACCTGCCAGAGGGTCAGAGGATCTACCTGGCTCCACCTGCCAGAGGGTTGGGGGTTCTACCTGACTCCACCTGCCAGAGGGTTGGGGGTTCTACCTGGCTCCACCTGCCAGAGGGTTGGGGGTTCTACCTGGCTCCACCTGCCAGAGGGTTGGGGGTTCTACCTGGCTCCACCTGCCAGATGGTTGGGGGTTCTACCTGGCTCCACCTGCCAGAGGGTTGGGGGTTCTACCTGGCTCCACCTGCTTATCCAGTTAATCATCACAGAGGAACTGAAGAAAAAGGTAATGGACTGTCATCATACTAATCCTGTTGGAATCAATCAGACATTGCCCACCTAACTATAGCGGACTAGCAGTGTGAACAACTCAGTAAAATAGAGAGATTGGATCGTCCAGGTTAATTTTCTTCACTGGTTTGTCTAATTTGTGTTTGGCCAAGGAATGTTAAGTTAGTATTGTATTGAACACATATATGTGTATGTTAAACACAAAAAATAAAGTATATTAAATACAGATATAAAGTAGTCCTCTGTGGGTAGTAGTACATGGGGTGGCAGGTAGTCGGTGGTTAGAGCGTTGGTCCAGTAACCGAAAGGTTGCTAGATCGAATCCCAGAGCTGACAAGGTAATTATATATCGCTCTGACCCTGAACAAGGAAGTTAACCCTCTGTTTCTAGGCCGTCATTGTAAATAAGAATTTGTTCTTAACTGAATTGCCTAGTTAAATGAAGGTAAAAAAATTATAATTAATTATAAAAAATGATATCTACTACAGAGTGTTCAGTGTATTTTTACATATGATTACCTCCACAACATTGTCACATCCTAACATTAAAGAATTTTGCTTCATGTGCTAAATATGTTGTGTGACCAATAGAATTTGATTTGATTTGATATGAGGTTGGGGAGGATGGGCACGTGGTAACGGCTGGAGCGCAATCAGTGGAATGTTATCAAATACATGAAACACACAGTTTCCAGGTGTTTGATGCCATTCCATTCGCTCTGTTCCAGCCACTATTACGAGCCGTCCTCCTCTCAGCAGCCTCCGCCGGTTACATCCGTTCTAGCAGATACCGTCAAATGAGCAGTACTATCAGAGTAATCAAGGGTCGTTACCCATCCGTCTCCCTCGGAGTCCTGAGACCGACAGGCTGCCCATGTCATAATGAAGACCTGCTTAACCAATCAGTCAATTAGATTCCCTCTGATGAGGTCTCCAGGGCCCTTTAGACATTACCAACTGTGTAATCTCATTAACCCAGCAGCACCTGGGACATCGCAGGACAGATATTATGACATTTTTGATGAGTCTCAACAGACGAGTCTTTAATGACGAGTCTGGTCCACGATCTGTCATGTACAGGATCATTGCTATGGACTCATGTACAGGATCACTGCTATGGACTCATGTACAGGATCACTGCTATGGACTCATATACAGGATCACTACTATGGGTTGACATCTGACCTCAAATTACAGCATTCACTTCAGATTGTAACAATACTTTGTCTCGTGAGGCTGATCTAGGATCAGGTCACCTCTATCCTTGTGATGTTACTCTTTATAATCTAAAAAGGCTAAACTGATCCTAGATCAGCACTCCTACTCTGAGATGCTTTGGGAATATGTTCCCTGGGCTCACCCCGTCAAAGCCTGATAACGCCTACATGCCAATTCATCAGACGCCAGCAGTGATAACGATGCTAGCAGATCACTGGTCTGGATGTCCTCTAAATAGCACAAGATGATGGGACACAGGCTCTCTCTCGATCTCGTTATCTCGCTCTCTCTCTCTCCATCTCTCTCGCTCTCTCTCTCTCGTACTCTCCATCTCTCTCGCTTTCTTTCTCTCGTTCTCTCTCGTACTCTCCATCTCCATCTCTCTCGCTCTCTCCCTCTTTCTCGCTCTAGTTATCTTGCTCGTTCTCGTTCTCTCTCTCTCTCTCTCTCTCTCTCTCTCTCTCTCTCGCTCTCATTTTCACTCTCACTCTCTCTCTCTCTCTCTCACCCATCCTTTTGTTTGCCAGCCTGCGAACCTCATCCAGACTGTGAATCTCATTCTAACGTATGTTATCAATGGTCAGAGAATGTATCATGTTTATAATTAAACCATGAATGGGTATCCTCCATGGCCCCGCATACCCAGGAGTCCAGAGGTCATTATCCCGCCTGCGGAAGCCCGTGTCTGGCCACTGAGCAGCCTCCGACAGGACGCTGTCATTAAAATGGGCCTTCATTCATTATGGATGTGATGTGTGGCCGACTTCATAGGGATCTAATTCTAGTCTGTCTTTGAAGAGGGAGAGAAGAGAGAGAGAGAAGGTAGACAAGACAGAGAGGAGGTGGGAGGTCTAATGAACAAGAGCCATCCACCCTCTGTACTCTTCTCTCTCTCTCTCTCTCGATTTTATTTTTATTTTATAGATTTTTTTTATTTCACTTTTATTTAACCAGGTAGGCTAGTTGAGAACAAGTTCTCATTTAGAACTGCGACCTGGCCAAGATAAAGCATAGCAGTGTGAACAGACAACAACACAGAGTTACACATGGAGTAAACAATAAACAAGTCAATAACACAGTAGGGGGAAAAATGAGTCTATATACATTGTGTGCAAAAGGCATGAGGAGGTAGGCAATAAATAGGCCATAGGAGCGAATAATTACAATTTAGCAGACTAACACTGGAGTGATAAATCATCAGATGATCGTGTGCAAGTAGAGATACTGGTGTGCAAAAGAGCAGAAAAGTAAATAAATAAAAACAGTATGGGGATGAGGTAGGTAAATTGGGTGGGCTATTTACAGATGGACTATGTACAGCTGCAGCGATCAGTTAGCTGCTCAGATAGCAGATGTTTAAAGTTGGTGAGGGAAATAAAAGTCTCCAACTTCAGCGATTTTTTTTGCAATTCGTTCCAGTCACAGGCAGCAGAGAACTGGAAGGAAAGGCGCCCAAATGAGGTGTTGGCCTCATAACAAGGTAAACTAAAACGATTATCGTTATTCTAAAATGTTACTGATATGATAGAAAAGAGAGTTGTACGGGGTTAAATAAGGGAGCTTTTCTTCGCTCTAGAGCTGTTTAGTGGAGGGACGCAATACGAGAGAGAGACGTACATAAGGTGAATGATGAGATCACTGGAATTCTAGAGGCATTGGGGAGAAATGCTTTAAACTTTGTTTATTTCTCATTAAAAAAACAATCTCCTCCCTGTAACTAATTTCCACTGGTGTGTGTGTAGTATTTGTTTGTTTTGTGTTCCTGTTGATAATGTATTCAATCTCAATCCAACATAGTGTTTTATCCTCCTGAATGACTTTAGTTCAAACTGTGCTACGTTGCTCTTATACAAACAGATTATTTCCATCATTAGGGACTAAGGAAAAACACAAACTTGTTTTGTGGTAATAAATTGTTAGCATAACGTTCACTGTTTAATCAGCACAGTGAAGATGAGAGGCTTCAGAGACCGAAAGGGAAATGTGGTTTGTAGACACGCGGAGATGGACAGAGACAGTAACGCAAGTGCACACACACACACACACACACACACACACACACACACACACACACACACACACACACACACACACACACACACACACACACACACACACACACACACACACTACATACACGCAAGAACATGTGCACACACACACACACATACACACACAAGCACACGCACACATATATTCTAGGGAGTTTTTCCTGGCCACCGTGCTTCTACACCTGCATTGCTTGCTGTTAGGGGTTTTAGGCTGGGTTTCTGTACAGCACTTTGAGATATCAGCTGATGTACGAAGGGCTATATAAATACATTTGATCTGATATTCAGTACACACACACATACCGTACATACACGCAAGAATATGTGCACACACACACAAGCACACGAACACATATACAGTACACACACACACACACACACACACACACACACACACACACACACACACACACACACACACACACAGTAGACTTTTGTAACACAGACGACCATAATCATCTTGATTTCCCACAGCGGGAACAGACGGAGGAATCTATCAGCTAGGTAAATGATTATCCCTTTGTATATTTTAGCCAACAGATAAATAAAGTTTGCATGGTGGGGAGAGAGTCTCTCTCTCTCAATTTAATTCTACTCAATTCAAGGGGCTTTATTGGCAGGGGAAACATACGCTAACATTGCCAATGCAAGTGAAGTAGATAATAAACAAAAATGAAATAAACAATAAAAATAAACAGTTAATATTACACTCACATAAGTTACAAAATAATAAAGACATTTCAAATGTCATATTATGTATATATACAGTGTTGTAACGATGTGCAAATAGTGAAAGTACAAAAGGGAAAATAAATAAACATAAATATGGGTTGTATTTCCAATGGTGTTTGTTCTTCACTGGTTGTCTTTTTCTTCTGGCAACAGGTCATAAATTGTGCTGCTGTGATGGCACACTGTGGTATTTCACCCAGTAGATATGGGAGTTTATCAAAATTGGCTTTGTTTTCAAATTTATTGTGGATCTGTGTAATCTGAGGGAAATGTGTGTCTCTAATATGGGCATACATTGGGCAGGAGGTTAGGAAGTGCAGCTCAGTTTCCATTTAATTTTGTGGGCAGTGAGCACATAGCCTGTCTTCTCGAGGCAAGGCTATGCTCACTGAGTATGTACATAGTCAAAGCTTTCCTTAAGTTTGAGTCAGTCACAGTGGTCAGGTATTCTACCACTGTGTATTCTCTCTCTCTCTCTCTCTCTCTCAATTCAATTCAATTCAAGGGGCTTTATTGGCATGGGAAACATGTGTTAACATTGCCAAAGCAAATGAGGTAGACAATACACAAAAGTGAAACAAACAAAACGAATTAACAGTAAACATAACACATACAGAAGTTTCAAAACAATAAAGACATTACGAGTGTCATAATAAATATATACAGTGTTGTAACAATGTACAAATGGTTAAAGCACACAAGTTAAAATAAGTAAGCATAAATATGGGTTGTATTTACAATGGTGTTTGTTTTTCACTGGTTGCCCTTTTCTTGTGGCAACAGGTCACACAATCTCTCTCTCTGCTCTCTCTGCTCTCTCTCTCCTCTCTCTCTCCTCTCTCTCTCTGCTCTCTCTCTCCTCTCTCTCCGCTCTCTCTCTCTCTCTGCATCTCGCTCTCTCTCTCTGCTCTCTCTCTCTCTCTGTATCTCTCTCTCCGCTCTCTTTCTCTCTCTCCGCTCTCTCTGCATCTCGCTCTCTCTCTCTCTCTGCACTCTCTCTCTCTCTCTGCTCTCTCTCTCTCTCTCTACATCTCTCTCTCCTCTCTCTCTCTCTCTCTCTCCGCTCTCTCTGCATCTCGCTCTCTCTCTGCTCTCTCTCTCTCTGCTCTCTCTCTCCGCTCTCTCTCTGCTCTCTCTCCACTCTCTCTCTCTGCTCTCTCTCCGCTCTCTCTCTCTCCCTCTCCTCTCTCTCCGCTCTCTCTCTCTCCCTCTCCCTGTTTTTCTGCTGAGGTGAGCACAATCTCCAGGTTTGGACAAGTCCGGTGAGAGAAACAGAGAAAAATAGAAATTCCCTTTTTTTGTTTTTGAGCTGAACTGACAGAAGAGCAGCTTAATGAACCAACTCAGCGGTTTTGGCCCCGGACTGGCAATTATTATTATATTCCTCTCATCTGCTTTCTCAAATTGTTCTCTCCCCTTCCTCTTGTTAGATTGGAAGACCTTTAATCCCTTCAAACAATTACCCTGACTAAACATGACTTGCGGTTTACTGCATGGGATTACATTTAGTCTGCAGACAATTACCCTGACTAAACATGACTTGCGGTTTACTGCATGGGATTACATTTAGTCTGCAGACAATTACCCTGACTAAACATGACTTGCGGTTTACGGCATGGGATTACATTTAGTCTTGAGACAATTAGCCTGACTAAACATGACTTGCGGTTTACGGCATGGGATTACATTTAGTCTGCAGACAATTACCCTGACTAAACATGACTTGCGGTTTACGGCATGGGATTACATTTAGTCTTGAGACAATTAGCCTGACTAAACATGACTTGCGGTTTACGGCATGGGATTACATTTAGTCTGCAGACAATTACCCTGACTAAACATGACTTGCGGTTTACGGCATGGGATTACATTTAGTCTGCAGACAATTACCCTGACTAAACATGACTTGCGGTTTACGGCATGGGATTACATTTAGTCTTGAGACAATTAGCCTGACTAAACATGACTTGCGGTTTACTGTATGGGATTACATTTAGTCTGCAGACAATTAGCCTGACTAAACATGACTTGCGGTTTACGGCATGGGATTACATTTAGTCTGCAGACAATTACCCTGACTAAACATGACTTGCGGTTTACGGCATGGGATTACATTTAGTCTTGAGACAATTACCCTGACTAAACATGACTTGCGGTTTACTGTATGGGATTACATTTAGTCTGCAGACAATTACCCTGACTAAACATGACTTGCGGTTTACGGCATGGGATTACATTTAGTCTTGAGACAATTAGCCTGACTAAACATGACTTGCGGTTTACGGCATGGGATTACATTTAGTCTGCAGACAATTACCCTGACTAAACATGACTTGCGGTTTACGGCATGGGATTACATTTAGTCTTGAGACAATTACCCTGACTAAACATGACTTGCGGTTTACGGCATGGGATTACATTTAGTCTGCAGACAATTACCCTGACTAAACATGACTTGCGGTTTACGGCATGGGATTACATTTAGTCTGCAGACAATTACCCTGACTAAACATGACTTGCGGTTTACTGTATGGGATTACATTTAGTCTGCAGACAATTACCCTGACTAAACATGACTTGCGGTTTACGGCATGGGATTACATTTAGTCTTCGTAATCGCAGCGTCGTGTTATTATGGGGCTACTGTTTTCTAATGAGACAGCTGTTGACTGCTGTAGTGATGTCAGCTATGTTTGTGAAATAGCCAGTTTACCAGAACTGACATTTTCTTCTCTTTATCATTTGGAATCGTCCCACTCAAATTCATTCTGAAAGGGGTTTTATACTAGGTTTGTATACTAGAGTGACCTCATTAATGGAACCAAAGGGGCTTCCCCACTATGTTATGCCACTGTCTGAAGTTGGGGAGATTTGGTCTCCTCTTGCTGCCTCAGTAGTGACATTGGGATGAAATCCTCACAGATGATCAGATAATCACGTTCCTGATGATGTTGTTGTGACTGTTTGTCGTGTGTGGTCTCCAGTCACACTGCTCTGTGTGTGAAGGGATCTCCTCCTGTTTCACATCAGTCCTGTACTGCTGTCCGCTGGTGGTCAGTCATCCTTAGACGGGATATCCGGGAAGAGAAGAGTTTGACTCTTTACAAAGGTCATTGACTGGCTTTGTTTAGCTTTCTCAGAAACACAAGTCTAATAACTTTCTAGATGGCAATATCTCTGACTGTAGAATATCATAGTAATGTTAGTTTTTCTCCAGAACTTGGTTTGGTCGTTTCCAGCTGGTTCCATGGCTATCAGTGACTTGGTTTGGTCGTTTCCAGCTGGTTCCATGGCTATCAGTGACTTGGTTTGGTCGTTTCCAGCTGGTTCCATGGCTATCAGTGACTTGGTTTGGTCGTTTCCAGCTGGTTCCATGGCTATCAGTGACCTGGTTTGGTCGTTTCCAGCTGGTTCCATGGCTATCAGTGACTTGGTTTGGTCGTTTCCAGCTGGTTCCATGGCTATCAGTGACTTGGTTTGGTTGTTTCCAGCTGGTTCCATGGCTATCAGTGACTTGGTTTGGTCGTTTCCAGCTGGTTCCATGGCTATCAGTGACTTGGTTTGGTCGTTTCCAGCTGGTTCCATGGCTATCAGTGACTTGGTTTGGTCGTTTCCAGCTGGTTCCATGGCTATCAGTGACTTGGTTTGGTCGTTTCCAGCTGGTTCCATGGCTATCAGTGACTTGGTTTGGTCGTTTCCACCTGGTTCCATGGCTATCAGTGACTTGGTTTGGTCGTTTCCACCTGGTTCCATGGCTATCAGTGACTTGGTTTGGTCGTTTCCAGCTGGCTCCTACCTGCATCACTAACCTACTGCTCTGTCAATAACACTGACATTGTCTGTTTTGTTGGTGTACATTCTGAACGTACTCCTACCCAGCAACAGAAGATCTAAAAGACAACCGGTCACAAAGACACGCAGACATCTTCTACCCCCATCAGCCATAAGACTCCTGAACATCTAATCAAATGGCTACACAGACTATTTGCATTGCCCCCCCCCCCCCCCCCTCCAATATTTTTCGCTGCTGCTACTCTCTGTTATAATGTATTTATAAGTCACTTTAATAACTCTACCCACATGTACATATTACCTCAATTACCTCGACTAACCTGTGCCCCCCGCACATTGACTCTGTACCCATACCCCCTGTATATAGCCTCGCTATTGTTATTTTACTGCTGCTCTTTAATTATTTGCTACTTTAGTTTTTTTATTTAAAATGTATATTTTCTTTTCTTAAAACTGCATTGTTGTTTAGAGCCTGTAAGTAAGCATTTCACGGTAAGGTCTACTACACCTGTTGTGTTCGGCGCATGTGACAAATAACATTTGATTTGATGTATTTCCTGTGGAAATGAGTGTATAATTGGGGACCAGAGAGGTGGTTATGCTCAATTAGCGTCTGGAGCGTGTGTCAGAGGAAAGTGATGTAGCGGTGTCCATGTGACAGGGTCAGATCTGCTGGCTGGCAGCTGAGACGTCACATTAGTGACAGGAAGGGCAGTCCCTGTCCTCGTTCGCATCCCATTCCATCACACCACAGAGCAGCTAATCAAACTCTCATTCCCATGGGCCCGGAGTGTGGGGAGATGTGAGAGGGACGAGGGACGAGTTACACGGTGACCTTCTAATGAGCGTCTTAACATCCCCTTGTCATGAGAAATAGAACAGGGTGTAGTATTCTATCCCTTTACATCCCAATGAGTCTATCTCTCTCTCTCTTTACTTCCTTCCTTTTTCTCAGTCCTCTGTTTCTCATCAATCAGTCTATTTCCATCACTTACTCTCTGATGAGTCTTGTGTAATGATGAGAATGAGTCAGAATCAAGACATCATGACATCAGTAAACATTGTGACAGACATGGCAGTCCCTTAAAAACACAAGAGTGGACATCTCTTCAGTCCCTTAAAAACACAAGAGTGGACATCTCTTGCAAATGACATGCTGACTGCAGGAACGTCCACCAGAACCGTTGCCAGAGAATTTAATGATAATTTCTCTTCATTAGCTACCACCAACATCGTTTTACAGAATTTGTCAGTACATCCAACCAGCCTCACAACTGCAGACCACGTGTAACCACGCCAGCCCAGGACCTCCACATCCGGCTTCTTCACCTGCTGGGATCATCTGAGACCAACCACCCGGACAGCTGATGAAACTGAAAAGTATTTATGTCTGTAATAAAGCCCTTTTTGTGGGGGAAACTCATTCTGATTGGCTGGAACTGGCTCACCCATGGTTGCGCCCCTGCCCAATCATGTGAAATCCATAGTTTAGGGCCTAATTTTTTTATTTCAATTGACTGATTTCCATATATGAACTGTAACTGAGTAAAACCTTTTAAATAGTTGTATGTTACATTTATTTTGGTTCAGTGTATATAATGACATGTTTTGTTCAAGCTGGGCTGAAGCACATTCCGCTATGCTTTCATTCTATAACAAACATTTATTTTCAATTCAAATATTCAAATTTTGAGAATTAGGAAAAGGGCTTTATGAGTGAAATACAATTATTATTTAAGTAATTAGTCCATCTCCTTAGTAGAGTGACATTCGAACGTAATATTTGACACTTGTTTTCTGTGTAACAATGTTTTGACTCCAACCAAATGTGACTAGGCGTATTTTAGCACGTCACAACTTCACAGGAGAGTCATTTGAACGTAGACGTAAAATAATCTTAATCAGTGTTTTGTCAAAAATGCCTTTTGAAACATGTGAACTTTCATATGCCTTAATAACAAATGTGTATGCCATCTGTAAATACAACTAGAATTGTTAAATTACGTCCTTAGTTGGTTTAGCCACGGAAAAAGACAAGGAACCTTCCCGCTGAGCAATGATTGGCTGCGATTAATGGATGGGCTGGACATGCCGAGAGGTGGGTTTAGATTGGTCTATCATGTAGCACGCTTCTGTCTAACACATGAGCCAGTCAGTATGTGTAGGAAATCCATTATAACACAGCTTTATTGATAGATATCACATAGTAGATCTGCAAAAGTGTTGCTCTCCACTTTCTGGATTACCAAGTTTTGAAATCTTATATATTTCAATTTTAGAAAGTCGTTTTCATTTCAAGTTAAAGCGTATCGTTAGCTAGCTAGCTAACGTTAGCTGGCTGGCTCGCTATCCAAAGGTACTTGTATGATCTGTGTAGTAATATTATTCATATCTCAGAGCCATTTACATTCCAAGTTATAGCCTAATGTTAGCTAGCTAGTTAACATTGAACCTGGTTAGTAACGTTATGAGTTGGGATTATGATTCATTGTTTAGCTAGCTAGCTAGCTAGCTACAAAAGACTTCACTATGCTAGTAACCATTTCACTACAACATCTGTATCCTGTGTATGTGACCAATAAACTTTGATTTTATTTGATATAGTGTGTGTTTACCAGAGACGGTAATGTGAAGAACAACATGACCTGCACCAAAGCCAGATTAGGATCAAGTGTAACGTTAGGCCAACGAGACAGCGTCCAAGTTTCAAAATTCTCCAGTAGAATGCCTTGCTATTTATTTCGTCACACTCACAACCGTAAGCTATTTTCAATGTGGTGGGTTTTACGTCACAATCTAACTCAATCGGGTTTTTTTCATTTCAAATAATACATTTGTGTTGCCTGCATTTTAGAACATCAGCTGGGTCAAGGGGTCAACACAAGGTGCTGGGTTTAGAATCACAACCCAAACCCGCCAGGTTGAATTAACCCAATGTTGTGTTTGACCAAATGACTGACCCAGCGCTGGCGTGTCAAAAAAGAACCAAATTAGGTTATTTTTAACCCATCATTAGTAATAATAATATGGAAATAAATGTATCACTTGGCTCAAGTGAATAATTATGTAGTTGCCCCTTTAACAACTTGAATCATCACACCCCAACGGCCATTGACGTTTGAGTTTGTAAATAAATTAAACCAACCCCCCCACAAAAAGTTATGTCCTGCTCCTTCCCTGATGTTTCCTTAAATGTTTGTCAGAACTTTGAAGTCAGAAACAGAAGATATAGCCTTTATTTATTTATTTATTTATTTATAGCCTTTCTAACCTGTTTTCTTCACACCTACTCTTAACGTAACCCGCCAAGACAAACTGCTGTAGGACGTTGGTACCCAGCCAGGCGCTAATGCATCTCTCATTCGAGAGAATGACAAATGGATGAATGGGGCGATAATTGAGCACCTTACTTCACAAGTGAATTTAAATGAGGCCTAACTGAATGATAAGGAGGGAGAAGAGGTTGATTTCATTCAGAAATACAATAGTGTAATGATGAGTTTGTTATTCCTATTAATCAGCGCTGCCGCTCATGTTAATTATTTGACCGTGTGGCTTGCAGGTTGATACCATACTTTACGTTTTAGTTTATATAAAAATAAGCTGTTATGGGACTCTTTTATTCACGATACCTCTATTACTAATCACATGTGGTGCAAGGGAAATGAAAATGTGCTACATGAATGAATGAATATGTATAACATTTCTGAATGAATGAATGAAAATGTATAACATTTCATTTCGAGTCAAAACCCCTGTTGTCAAACCATCCCTTATGGGATGAAGAAATGTGCTTCCTGTTGTCACATGGGATGACGCTGGAGAGACGAAGCAAGTATGGGGTCAAACATTTAATATGGAACAGACAAGGAACGAGACAGGAACAGCGTCAGCAAACGAGTAACACAAACAAAAAACGATTAATGCAGCAGCAGGGAACAGAGCAGGGACCTGACAAATATGGTGGAGGAAATAAACAGGTGATGACTGAGTCCAGGTGAGAAGGGAAGGCGGGTGTTGGAGGGGGGGAAGCAGGAACAGACTTGACACCTGTAGCACAGAAATTTGTTTCCTGTAGTACTAATTCCAAAACGGTTTTGGACACTGTAAAGTCGATGGTGAATAAGAGCACCTCCTCCCAGCTGCCCACTGCATAGGAAACACTGTTACCACTGATAAATCTATGACAATTGATCATTTCAATAAGCACTTTTCCACAGCTGGCCATGCTTTCCACCTGGCTACCCCTACCCCGGCTAACATCTCAGCACCCCCTGCAGCAACTTGCCCAAACCCCCGCCCCCAGCCTACAGCCAAAGCAAGACAGCTGATGTTCTGAAAGAACTGCAAAATCTGGATCCCTACAAATCAGCTGGGCAAGACAATCTGGACCCTCTCTTTCTAAAATTATCCGCCGAAATGATTGCAACCCCTACTACTAGCCTATTCAACCTCTCCTCCGTATCGTCTGAGATCCCCAAAGATTGTAAACCGGTCGCTGTCATCCCCCTCTTCAAAGGGGGAGACACCCTAGACCCAAACTGTTATAGACCTATATCCATTCGGCCCTGCCTTTCTAAGGTCTTCGAAAGCCAAGTTAATAAACAGATCACTGACCATTTCGAATCCCACCATACCTTCTCAACTATGCAATCTGGTTTCAGAGCTGGTCATGGGTGCACCTCAGCCACGCTCAAGGTCCTAAACGATATCATAACCGCCATCCATAAAAGACAGTACTGTGCAGCCGTCTTCATCGACCTGGCCAATGCTTTCGACTCTGTCAATCAACGCATTCTTATCGGCAGACTCAATAGCCTTGGCTTCTCAAATGACTGCCTCGGCTGGTTCACCAACTACTTCTCAGATAGAGTTCAGTGTGTCAAATCGGAGGGCCTGTTGTCCGGACCTTTGGCAGTCTCTATGGGGGGTGCCACATGGTTCAAATCTCGGGCCGACTCTTTTCTCTGTATATATCAATGATGTCACTCTTGCTGCTGGTGATTCTCTGATCCACCTCTAAGCAGATGACACCATTCTGTATACATCTGGCCCTTCCTTGGACACTGTGCTAACAAATCTCCTAAAGAGCTTCAACACAACACTTTCCGTGGCCTCCAACTGCTTTTAAATGCTAGTAAAACTAAGTGCATGCTCTTCAACCGATTGCTGCTCGCACCCTCCCGCCCAAACTATCATCACTACTCTGTGTAACGGCTGTCGTCTTCCTCCTCGTCTGAGGAGGAGAAGTTTGAAGGATCGGACCAATGCACAGCGTGGTGCGTATCCACATCCATATTTATTAGAATACTTTTCAATAATGAACAAAAACAACAACAAAAACAACAACTACAAATAACTAGGTGTCTGGTGAGACTGTAAACTCTCCTTCCAGACTCACATTAAACATCTCCAATACAAAATAAAATCTAGAATAAGCTTCCTATTTCACAACAAAGCCTCCTTCACTCATGCCGCCAAACATGCCGTAGTAAAACTGACTATCCTACCGATACTTCACTTCGGCGATGTCATTTACAAAATAGCCCCCAACACTCTACTCAGCAAACTGGATGTAGTCTATCACAGTGCCATCCGTTTTATCACCAAAGCCCCATATACCACCGACCTGTATGCTCTCGTTGGCTGGCCCTCACTATATATCCGTCGCCAAACCCACTGGCTAGATACTTCAATTCTTCAAAGTAGCCACCCTTTGCCTTGATCACAGCTTTGTACACTCTTGGCAATCTCTCAACCAGCTCCACGAGGTAGTCACCTGGATGCTAAATATTCAGAAGACAATATATTCACAACACAAACACACACACACGTATACACTCATGTGCTGCTGCTACTGTGGTCTTCATTTTACTCAATTCGTTATTTATCCTGATGCCTAGCCACTTTACCCTACTTTCATGTACATATCTACCTCTAAATACCTTATTATCTATCCTGATGCCTAGTCACTTTACCCTTCCTTCATGTACATATATACCTTGTTTGCCTCATGTTCTTGCACATTGATCTGGTACTTCCTGTATAATACTCCACATTGATCTGGTACTTCCTGTATATAGCTCCACATTGATCTGGTACTGGTACTCCCTGTATATGGTTCCACATTGATCTGGTACTGGTACTTCCTGTATATAACGCCACATTGATCTGGTACTGGTACTTCCTGTATATAGCTCCACATTGATCTGGTACTGGTACTGCCTGTATATAGCGCCACATTGATCTGGTATTGGTACTGCCTGTATATAGCTCCACATTGATCTGGTACTGGTACTTCCTGTATATTACTCCACACTGATCTTGTACTTCCTGTATATTACTCCACATTGATGTGGTACTTCCTGTATATAGCTCCACATTGATCTGGTACTTCCTGTATATAGCGCCATTCTTGTGTATTTTATTTTATTCCTCATCTGTTACTATTTTTGTTGTTATTGTTGTTGCTCTGCATCGTTGTGAAGGATTCGTAGGCAAGCATTTCAAGGTAAAGTCTACACCTGTTGTATTCGTCGCTTTTGACAAATAACACCTTATTCAATTTTTAATTGATAGCAATGATGTGTGATGCACTAAAATAAGCACGAACACACAGCGTACACACGCCAACACTAACATTCCAAACATACATAATATATGTGCAGAACACACACACCAACACTGACACACTGACACAAACACACCACACGCCAACGCTAACAGTCCACAAACACACCACACTAACAGTCCACAAACACACCACACTAACAGTCCACAAACACACCACACTAACAGTCCACAAACACACCACACTAACAGTCCACAAACACACCACACTAACAGTCCACAAACACACCACACTAACAGTCCACAAACACACCACACTAACAGTCCACAAACACACCACACTAACAGTCCACAAACACACCACACTAACAGTCCACAAACACACCACACTAACAGGCCACAAACACACCACATGCTTCAAACTAACAGTCCAAACACAAATAATATACATGCAAAACACCCAGTCACCTAGTTGATGTTAAATGCATTTCACGCAGGCCAACTATATGACTTAATGCATGGTTAAACACGTAAACAACTCTCAAAGCTCACATGTCTTACAACGTTTCTACACGTTGAACTGTTTTTTTTTTTTACATAACTTTTTAATCATAGAGACGCTCTGATGTTAATAATCACATAACACGTGCAAATCTTTTCCTTATTGCCTTCTGCTATGGCTCTAACGCAGAGTCTCATAGCTGCCAGCGACATTCCAATCGCTTACTGTGCACGTTACATGACAAATCCCCTCTGTTTGAGTCATTCCGCCAAATCAAAGGGTTCTCATTATTTATCGCGTCGGGTCGCAATCATCTTCCCGAGTCCCACATGTTCTCTACAGATGGATACCATTACTCAGACACGCCACACGGTTCAGCTACAAGCCCCATCCAGTCAGTCAGGAAGTCAAGTCAACAGAGGACCTAACCCATCATGCATCACAGACTATACATTTTGCTCCCAGGTAGGAATTAGGGTTTAGTTAGGAGTCACGCACACCGTTTCACTAGTGTATATCCCAAGGGGTGCACATCTACATATTTAGTCCTGCTTGTTGTCATTTAACTGATTAAATGTTGTCCTTGAGTGGCTAATATCACTGATTGCCCGGTGTACACACCTGGTTTGAGAAGCCAGTCTCTGATTAAAACAATGTACACAGTATACAGCTCTCGATGATCGGTGCAGTGGACCTTTTCCCTACAATCCTTTTCCTGAGTGGAACAAATACTGGATAGGTATATATCTGTCATCTGTAGACTATAAGGACCCTATCTGCAGTCACATAATGTCCCTCCCATCCACCCTTCTCCTGATAGTCTGATACAGTCACCTCCAAAATTATTGGCACCCTTGATATTGAAAAAGCAAAAAAGACTGTATAAAATAAATAACATGGAAATATATGATTCGGAATTGGTATTATTCATTTGATAGTATTTTTTTGCTCCGCTTTATCAAGCGTGCCAATAATTTTGCATGTGCCCAATTCCTCCCCGCCTCGATTTACGCCGGCATCATAGCGTTGTATTTGGTACCAATAATTCCATAGATTCTAGACCTCAGCTGAATCTGGTAATGAATGGTGTGGCAGTTGAACAAGTTGAGGAGACTAAATCACTTGGTGTAACCTTTTTGATTGTAAACTGTCATGGTCAAAACATATAGAGGCGATTGTTGTAAAGATGGGGAGAGAGGTTTGTCCGTCATAAAGATATGACACCGCACTCCAAAAAGTAAGTCCTGCAGGCTCTAGTTTTTTGTTTTATCTTAATTATTGTCCAGTCGTGTGGTCGAATGCAATATAGAAAATATCTAGTTAAGGTGCAGCTGGCACAGAACAGCACATCTTGCTGGTCATTCTAATTGGAGGGCTAACATAAATACTATGCATGCCAGAATCTCTTGGCTGATAGTTGAGGAGAGACTGACTGCATCACTTTTCTGTTTTTTTTAAAGAAACAAAGTGTTGAAAATTCCAAATTGCTTGCAAAGTCACCTTACACACAGCTCTGACACACACACTTAACCCACCAGGCATACCACCAGGGTTATTTTCACAGTCCCCAAATCCAGAACAAATTTAACCTGTCTAGGATGAGGGTGCCGCTAGCGGCACTCCCCCCCCACCCCCACTGAAAAACCAGTGCCGCGAAATTCAAATATTTTTATTTTTTTAAATATTTAACTTTCACACATTAAAGTCCAATACAGCTAATGAAAGACACGGATCTTGTGAATCCAGCCAACATGTCAGATTTTTAAAATGTTTTACAGGGAAGACACAATATGTAAAGATGTACATCTATTACCTAAAAACACATTAGCATAATCCACCATCTTTTATTTGTCCACCAACACCAGTAGCTATCACCAATTCAGCTAAACTAAGATATTTATAGCCCCTAACCAAGAAAAAAACTCATCAGATGACAGTCTGATAACATATGTATGGTATGGGATAGGTTTTGTTAAAAAAAAGTGCATATTTCAGGTAGATGGCATAGGTTACAATTGCACCCACCGTCACAAATGGACTAGAAAAACTACATAGAGCAACGTGTTTACCTACTTACTAATCATCAAACATTTCGTAAAAATACACAGCATACACTAATCGAAAGACACAGATCCTGTGAATACAGACAATATTTCAGATTTTCTAAGTGTCTTACAGCGAAAACACAATAAATCGTTATATTAGCATAGCACATAGCACATAGCAGCCCAGCATTGATTCTAGCCAAAGTGAGCGATAATGTCAACATCGCCAAAATAAATTAATTTTTTCACTAACCTTCTCAGAATTCTTCAGATGACACTCCTGTAACATCATATTACACAATCCATATAGAGTTTGATCGAAAATGTTTATATTTAGCCACCAAAATCATGGTTAGACAATGTGAAATGTAGCCCAGCTGGTGAGAAAATGTCCGTGCCCCATATTAGACAGTGATCTACTCTTATACATAAATACTCATAAACGTGACTAAAAAATATAGGGTGGACAGGGATTGATAGACAATTTAATTCTTAATACAATCGCGGAATTACATTTTTTAAATTATCCTTACTTTTCAATACAGTTTGCGCCAAGCGAAGCTACATCAAAAAACATGGCGTCCTAAGCCACTAACATTTTTCGACAGAAACACGATTTATCATAATAAAAATGTCCTACTTTGAGCTGTTCTTCCATCAGTATCTTGGGCAAAGGATCCTTTCTTGGGTCTAATCGTCTTTTGGTGGAAAGCTGTCCTCTTGCCATGTGGAAATGCCAACTGCGTTCGGGATGAACTGGAAGCGTGCCCAGCAATTCACAGCGTTTCAGAAATAAATGTCCCAAAATCGCACTAAACGGATATAAATTGCTATAAAACACTTTAAATTAACTACCTTATGATGTTTTTAACTCCCATAACGAGTAGAAACATGACCAGAGTAATATTACTCCCTCCACTAATGCTTGGAACAAGTGCGGGTCGATGTCCTCCAGGCGCATTACGCAGCAAGAAAAGAGTTCCTAGCTACAGGTTTTTTTAATTTGTAGAGCCTGTGAACGCGCAATCGACCCCATTCAAATCGTCATCACGTAAAGGCATCCAGGGGAAGACGTAAGCAGTGTCCGTATACTCATAGCAATAACTGTGACCTTTTAACTGACTCCAAAACAGGGGCCAAAATTTCTGAAATCTGACTCCATGTCAGGGAAATTGCTGTAGAATGGGTCCTGTTCCACTTAGAGACAAAATTTCAACTCCTATAGAAACTATAGACTGTTTTCTATCCAATAATAATAATAATATGCATATTGTACGATCAAGAATTTTGTGGGAAGCCGTTTCAAAAATTACACGATTAGCATAAATAGTGACAACAGCGCCCCCATCCTCAACAGGTTTTAAGAAAGCATACACTATTATATAGATCCATTATTGCATGGAACTCTCTTCCATCTCATATTGCTCAAGTGAACAGCAAACCTGGTTTAAAAGAACTGGTAAAGCAACAGCTCACAGCACAACGCCTCTCCCCTATTTGACCTGGACAGTTTGTGTGTATGAATCAATATGTACAGCTATGTGTGCCGCTTTTTACATTCATGTAGTTCTGTCCTGAAGCTGTTCTTTGTCTATTTATGTTCTTTATTATGTCATGTTTCAGGTTTTGTGTGGACCCCAGGAAGAGAAGCGGCTGCTTTCACCACAGCTAATGAGGATCCTAATAAAATACCAGATACCAAAAACAAAAGAGCATGAAAGAATTCCCATCATTCGGCTATTAAACCATCTCTTCTCCGTTAAGCTGTCGCAGGGCCACATTTAATCAGCCATATCAAAGCAGATACAATGATTTTTAATGCTATTGGATGAGGACTGAAAGTCACATTTTCCACAGGGAATAATAGCTAAATGCTTGTAATGGCTGCGGTGTGGATGGCCAACTGTTACACAGGCAAGCAGAACGGAGCAGATCAGTTTTCGGATTAGGCAGAGGACATGTCTCAATGAATACTATGAGTGTGGTTTAAATGGCATGAAAAACAGAGAAGCTCTGTCCTCCAAGAGTAAAGTATGTTACCTTATTTAACACCGTGGCATCTCTGTAATCATAGGGACACGATTCCCCTGACCATTTAACCTGACCAAATAAAACAAGTCCAGGAAGCAGTTTTACGCTATGACAAAGGGCCCAGAGTTTTCCCTGGTCACGTCACTTCAAGTCAAAACTAACCTCTACCGCTATTATCACAATAACGTCATGCATTTCCATTGAACCCTTGTCTTACGTATCAATTCACTCAGTTTACAACAGTAAATTAAATTACTGTCATTGAATTTCTCTAGCAGTATAGTATCATTGTAATGGTGCCATCTGACAGATGGGTTTGAGGATAGTAGCTGGCGTGTCTGTCAGGAAGTCTGGCCCAGGTGCTAACAGAGCCGTGACTGGGCTAAGTCTCTCCTTGTCAGAAGGCACCATTAAGACGATTAAACTCAAAAGGACAAAAGACACGTGTGTTGACATTTCCATTCTCCATCCCTAAGGAAGGCCAATAGTACGACACATCAATGCAACCCTTCTTTCTAAAATGGTACGCCCCCACACTCAGTCACCCTGGTCATCTGTTGAAACGTCAGACCCTGTAAATGATAGAAAAACAAGGGGGTGGACAACATTGAAATATCACACATGTTCTTACCCGTAAGGAACATAGTGGTACTTACAGGACTGCACAGGTTTCATAGAATCTTGGTTATTGCAGGTAGGTTGCCAGTAGCAACCTGTGATGATGCAAAGCGGTGAGCCATCTGTCCAAGCCCCTTGAACAAGGTTTGAAAAGCGGTTCACGTAAAACTGAAAAGGAACACCGTAAAAACAGACGTAAGATTAAAAAAAAGGAGACTAACAGACAGACGCAGAGACAGTGAAAGAGAATAACATAGATATTCTTATGCTGCAGTCTGAATGATTCTGCTGTATGACTTGATTTATATCTGCACGTTTAACTGGATTTGACACCTGTCTCTTTAACGTCGGAACCGGCAGACACGCTTCTGTGTACTCCTGTCTGTACGACGCTCAATGTACACAACCGACGCACGCAATGTGCTGCAGTTCAACAACGACATAAAGTCCACTGAGTTATGGATCGCATTGATCAATAGCAACTCTCCCCTGGAAACGCTATTGGCATCCACATAAAAATGGCAATGCACCCGCTTAAAACATTTAGCTATTTAGCTCAGTGCTACCAGAACATAATTGATGAGGAACAATCGAGGGAGATGTAGAACAGTATAGTGCCAGGTGCGGAGCACTTTAAGTGATTGCTTAACCTCTGAAATACTAGATTTAAAAAAGCGTGTTAGAGTGAAACACTGAAGACCGATATGAAGCAGCCGCTGTAAATGCACCATAAATGTAAAAATCCTCTTTAGGGAAGAAACTTATTGTAAACTAGTTAACTCCTCCTACTTATCCCTCCGTCCTAACTGGCTAGCTGAGTTCTGTCTCCAATCAGTCTGTATCTATTCAGCACCTCGTTAACACAAAGCACTTCCAACAAGTAAACCATCACTGGCCGTGGGGCGGGAGAGTAAACGGTCAGATGCCCTTGTCCGGCACTGTTTACGTCCATTTATTTTAGTGGCGTACAGTACATGCCGCCCTGTGTGTCTTTATTTAGAGGGCCTGCTTTCCCATTAAAGATTTAATTCACAGAGCAGCTTTAATAGATTAAATGAAAGTAATAATTGTCACGCCCTGCCAAAAAAAACACACAACCGGTTTGTCTTTCAAAGCAAAGAAGCTTTGAAACCCTGGAAAAAAATAAGCCTTTATTCTTTTGTATATTAATTTAATCGTGGCGTCACTCCTACCCAAGCTCATCCATGTGGTTTTTAGGATACACCTCTCTAATGCACCCTTTTCTTTACATGAAAACGTCACAGAAACTTCTAGGAAGACGTCACTTGAGACACATCTCAATACAAAACACAATGTTTCTTAGCATACCGTCTATCCTACACCGACCGCATTCAGCAGAAATCATGCAGTGGTACCAATTTCCTTCTCTACAAAAAAAAAAAAATCCTGTATGATGAAGTAAAAAAAAAAAGAAAATGGTGGGGTGCAGCTGTATATTCTGGAGCACCAAGCTGGAACAGGACCTCTGAGGCTGTCAGATACAGTGGAGCTCCATTAGTTTCTCTCTCCACTCAGCAGTAGCTGTCTCTGTCAGAGCTTCCAGCGCCTGCGCTTCAGAGAGAGAGGTGAGAGAAATAAAAAATCTCAGCTCCTCATCTGCTACCCTGTCAGACAGTCAAACAGTCAAACAGTGTTGATGGGATGTTATAAATATGTTACAATCAGCACCTTTCTTGACACTCCTGAATAAGAACAAGAAGAGACAGAGAGCAACGAGTGAAACCTCATCTCTGAAATGGATACTTTTAAAAACTTTTAAGATACAGTAGAAGATAGTGTATCAACCACTGAGAGTAGGAGTTACAGTACAAAATATGTAGAATTTCACACGGGATATAATGCCCACCCACATGCATATGTTACGATGTTAATGTAATATACTGTAGTCTGTCACATATTACTCAAGTAAGCATTTCACTGTACTGTTTCACACCTGCTGTATCCTGTGCAAATGACAAGTTAACATTGAAACTTGAAACAGGACAGAATGTTTGATCCTGGTTAGCGATAAGTAAACATGCCAGTTATAGCTAGCTAATAAAGAGCTACGTTAAGAAATATCCTGTAGTACTGCATTTTATTATTTTGTACAAAGTGTGCAAAAGTAACGCCTACTCTCAGTGGTTGATACAGGTTTAAGATACAGGAGAAGATAGTGTAAGACAAAAGTTTTTTAAAAGTATCCATTTCAGAGATGAGGTTTCACTCGGTGCTCTCTGTCTCTTCTGGTTCTTATTCAGGAGTGTCAAGAAAGGTGCTGATTGTAACATATTCATAACATCCTATCAACACTGTGTGACGGTTCGTGGTTGAGCTTGATTTGCGCTGAGTTTAACTAATACCTAACAGGTACGCGGTTTCATTCTGCATTGCCGATGGGATCACGTGACATCGCAGCTGTTGATTAACATGAAACATATCACTAAGTCGAAGCTGAGAAAAGAAGAAAAGTCTGTCTGAATCAGAAAGTGTGGATGACAACACTACCCTACCAAGCACAAAAAGGCAGTCACTGCTCATTTGGTAGAAAACGAGTTAATGTCTTTCTTGCTCCATGAAATACATGCTTAATTATGTGGACAAGTATTCTGCCTCTATTGTATTGTGTTTTGGAGAAATGGGGGTCATGTTATCAGTAACTGCATAAAGTTACTGTGAAACCAAGGTAAATAAAAGCCATTTTCCTCAGTTCCGCGCTATGTGGGGCAGAACAGTGTTTCCATAGAACATGTCATTAAGTAGAGCTAAGACAGAGCAAAGTCCTTTTACAATCGACATACTCAAAACTTAAGCGACTCTGAGATTGACAAGGCACAGTTTTTAATGAAAGGGAGCTGCTTTGTCTGTGGTTTTGGCGGGTTTTTTTTTTTAGAAAATGTCAATGCCTTAGGAAGTGCTTTCAAATATGTTTTAAATTTAAGAGATAAAATATTTTTGCAATTCAATTGTGCTTGGTGTTTATCTCAAAGGCAGTAGAAACATCACAATTCCAACTAGTTCATTCTCCCCCTTTACTCATACGGCCAAGTAAAAAGGTGTTTGTGTGTGTTTCCAAAAGGACCTCTTAAGACTAGGGGGCGGAGTTTTCGCTTTTTGCTAAAAAGGCGTACCCATTTGAAACTGCCTATTTTTCAGCCCCCGAAACTAGAATATGCATATAATAGTCAGATTAGGTTAGAAAACACTCTGAAGTTTCCAAAACTGTGAACATTTTGTCTGTGAGTTAAACATAGCTGATATTGCAGGCTAAAACCTGAGGAAAATCCAACCAGGAGGTGGCCCTGTTCTTGAGACCTCTGTTCCCATGCATCCCTATTGCCCATATAAAGGGATATCAACCAGACTTCTTTTTCTATGTCTTCCCTAAGGTGTCAACAGCCTTTAGACATAGTTTCAGGCTTTTACTTTGAAGGATGAGCGTGAATGACCACATTGCGTAAGTGGATAGGTGGGGGCTCTCCGAGTGATTTTTACGCAAAAGTGAAAGGCAGCCATTGTTTCTCTCGGTCCTAGTGAAAAGCCAACTGTCCCGGTTGATAAATTATCGAATAGATATTTGAAAAACACCCTGAAGATGGATTTATAAACAACGTTTGACATGTTTCTCTGGACATTATGCATATAATTTGGAATTTTTTCCGGCGTTGACGCGAACGCTCTTTCCGGTGGATTCCTGGGCATAACGCAGCAAACAAACAGAGGTATTTGAATATAAAAAATATATTTATGGAACAAAAAGGAACATTTGCTGTCTAACTGGGAGCCTCGTGAGTGAAACCATCCGAAGATCAAAGGTAACCGATTAATTTGATTGCTTTTCTGATTTTCGTGACCAAGTTACCTGACGCTAGGTGTTCTTATTGTTTTGTCGAGCGATCGATAAATTTACACAAATGCAAGTATTGCTTGCGCTGTAAAGCATCATTTCAAAATCTAAGACGACAGATGGATTGACAAAAGGCCAAGCTGTGTTTTGTAATATTGCTCTTGTGATTTCATGAAATTATATTTTATTATATACTGTTCGCGCTAGGCTAGGCTATGCTAGTCAGCGTTTCTGATGACAAATATCCCGGATACGGGATGGGGAGTCCAGACAGGTTTTAACAGTGCATTCACGTTCAAAACTCCACTGCCACCCAAACCATGTCTGTCACATGGACCAGGTAGGGAAGGTTGTTACCATCGGCTCTGCTCAACAGGGAAGATGAACACTCATCTGGGGGCCTTCTAGCACAGAGACCCTGTAGGGGACAAATATTCTAAAGAACACCAGGTATTTCAAGAGCACATTAAACCTGCTAATGGAGAGGGGAAAAATAAAGACATTTCAAGCTTACTTGGATTGTGAAAGTCATTCTGTCTTATTTTCTCAGTAAGTGGTGCAAGGACTGATGTTGTGTGGTTATATTTTGTTCCTTGAAAGTACTTTTTTTTTTAAAGTACTGTGTGTGTGCGTGTGTGTGTGTGTGTGTGTGTGTGTGTGTGTGTGTGTGTGTGTGTGTGTGTGTGTGTGTGTGTGTGTGTGTGTGTGTGTGTGTGTGTGTGTGTGTGTGTGTCTGTGCTGTTTGGAGTCCTTCACCACTGTCTCAGCTGAATCTAATAGATAATGTAGCACTGTGGTTATTTGATGCCTGTTCAAACAAACCCCTCACTATAACAGGTGGGTCGGCATAAAGAATTCTAACAGGTGGGTCGGAGTAAAGATTTCTAACAGGTGGGTCGGAGTAAAGAATTCTAACAGGTGGGTCGGAGTAAAGAATTCTAACAGGTGGGTCGGAGTTCAGAACTCTAACAGGTTGGTCGGAGTAAAGATTTCTAACAGGTGGGTCGGAGTTCAGAACTCTGACAGGTGGGTCGGAGTAAAGAATTCTAACAGGTGGGTCGGAGTTCAGAACTCTGACAGGTGGGTCGGAGTAAAGAATTCTAACACGTGGGTCGGAGTAAAGATTTCTAACAGGTGGGTCGGAGTAAAGATTTCTAACAGGTGGGTCGGAGTAAAGAATTCTAACAGGTGGGTCGGAGTAAAGAATTCTAACAGGTGGGTCGGAGTTCAGAACTCTGACAGGTGGGTCGGAGTAAAGAATTCTAACAGGTGGGTCGGAGTTCAGAACTCTGACAGGTGGGTCGGAGTTCAGAATTCTGACAGGTGGGTTTGAGCAAAGAATTCTAACAGGTGGGTCGGAGTTCAGAACTCTGACAGGTGGGTCGGAGCAAAGAATTCTAACTGGTGGGTCGGAGTAAAGAAAATATGGAGGACAGAAAAGAGGATAGACGACACAGGGAATGCATACAGTGTGTGTGTGTGTGTGTGTGTGTGTGTGTGTGTGTGTGTGTGTGTGTGTGTGTGTGTGTGTGTGTGTGTGTGTGTTCAAAATAAATGATCGAGCTGAAATCCTAGAGTACATAAAGTTCGTACACGATTTCATCTCCTTTAATCTTTCACAACACTGTCTTGTAGCTGTCTGCATATGTCTGAGTGACTGTCAAAAAATATTTAAGAAAATATGTACATGTCATTTACACATGGTATCTGCGCACACACACACACACACACTTTTAGAGTGTGGTCTATGTGAATTAGCATCCAGACAGAGACTAGAAGCATCTCCTCTCCCTCACCTTACTCTCAGGGTGTCAGTGGTGAATGCCAACATAAATGATTGATGGGGGTATTTTTAAACCCCCCTGAAATCAGAGATATATTTATTTTATTCCTACAAAACCTGTCACCGAGTCACACACTCCTTTGATGCAGCAACTGAAGGGGTTTGACTTTTTCATTGTCTCCCCCCCAAAAAACTGTCACTTTCTTTCTCTCTCTCTCTCTCTCTCTCTCTCTCTCTCTCTCTCTCTCTCTCTCTCTCTCTCTCTCTCTCTCTCTCTCTCTCTCTCTCTCTCTCTCTCTCTCTCTCTCACTCTCTTTCTCTGTCCCCCTCTCACTCTCTATCACCCTGTCCCCTTTTCTCACTCCATCTGCTGTATCTTCCCCTCTTTTCTGTCACTGCCACAGTATTCTTCAGATTAGAGGGTGATCATTGACTTTGACGTCCCCGAGCAGATCAATGTAAACGTGCGCGATTGAACGCCACTCGAGTGCTCGTTACCATAACGCAGCGAGCCTTTCCGTCGCCCTGGTTATCTCATTGAGTTAAGTAAACACTGAGCCGTCTACAGGGGACAGTAAATCCACTTTGTGTGGTGTAGGCAAGACTAATGAACGGAGTTTAAAAATAAACTGACAACTGAATTAGGTAACATTTGATGGGGAGAATGACTTCTCTGACTGTGTTTTGTAGCTCTGTTTTGCTTTTTTGTAGTGTTCTGATGTTTATATTTTTGTAATTTCAGCGCTCAGACCTTGATCTCAGCATAAAAAAAAGGTAGAAATATATCTTTAAAAAGTAATACATATGGATACAAATATAACTCAAACTTCCCCTACAATGTTTGAGAATCTTTTCACTGAATATACAGTGGCAAGTTTGTTTCTGAAAAAGTTAATTGACTTGCCATGACTTTCAAACTAAGACTCCAATTTATGTATAAACAATTCTGTATTTACCATTAACTTTTAGTATATACATTTTTAAAAGCAACAAAGTAATTTATCTGTCACAATATAGTACAGCCGATTAGTGAAGATGTTCAGTGCATTCGGAAAGTATTCAGACCTGTTGAATGTTTTCACATTTTGTTACATTACAGCCTTATTCTAAAATTGATTAAATTGTTTTAATCTCTCATCAATCTATACGAGATACACCGTAATGACAAAGCAATAACTGTTTTTTAGAACTGAAATTTCACATTTCCATAAGTATTCAGACCCTTTACTCAGTGCTTTGTTGAATAACCTTTTTCAACCATTACAGCCTCAAGTCTTCTTGGGTATGACGCTACAAGCTTGGCTCACCTGTATTTGGGGAGTTTCTCCAATTCTTCTCAGCAGATTGTCTCAAGCTCTGTCAGGTTGGATGGGGAGCGTTGCTGCACAGCTATTTTCAGGTCTCTCCATAGATGTTCGATCGGGTTCAAGTCTGGCCTCTGGCTGGGCCACTCAAGGACATTCAGAGACTTGTCCCGAAGCCAATCCTGCGTTGTCTTGGCTGTGTGCTTTGGGTCGTTGTCCTGTTGGAAGGTGAACCTTCACCCCAGTCTGAGGTCCTAAGCACTCTGGAGCAGGTTTTCATCAAGGATCTCTGTACTTTTCTCCGTTCATCTTTCCCTAGATCCTGACTAGTATCCCATTCTCTGCCACTGAAAAATATCCACACAGCATGATACTGCCACCACCATGTATCACCGTAGGGATGATGCCAGGTTTCCTCCAGATGTGACGCTTGGCATTCAGGCCAAAGATTTCAATCTTGGTGTCATCAGGACAAATAATCTTGTTTCTCATGGTCTGAGAGTCCTTTAGGTTCCTTTTGGCAAACTCCAACCGGGCTGTCATGTGCCTTTTACTGAGGAAGGACTGATTGGTGGAGTGCTGCAGAGATGGTTGTCCTTCTGGAAGGTTCTCCCATCTCCACAGAGGAACACTGGAGCTCTGTCAGAGTGACCATCAGGTTCTTGGTCACCTCCCTGACCAAGGCCTTTCTCCCCTGATTGCTCAGTTTAGCCGGGAGGCCAGCTCTAGGAAGAGTTTTGGTGGTTCCAAACGTCTTCCATTTAAGAATGACGGAGGCCACTGTGTTCTTATGGACCTTCAATGCTGCAGACATGTTTTGGTACCCTTCCCCAGATCCATGCCTCCACACTATCCTGTCTCGGAGCTATTGGACCTCAAGGCTTGGTTTTGCTCTGACATACACTGTCAACTGTGGAACCTTATAGAGACAGGTGTGTACCTTTCCAAATCATGTCCAATCAATTGAATTTACCACAGGTGGACTCCAATCCAGTTGTAGAAACATCTCAAGGATGATCAATTGAAACAGGATGCACCTGAGCTCAATTGAGTCTCAACGGGGTTTTTTTGTATACATTTTCAAGAATGTAAAAAACATTTTTTTTTGTTTTGTCATTATAGGGTATTGTGTTTAGATTGATGAGGATTTTTATTTTATTTAGTCCATTTTAGAATAAGGCTGTAACGTAACAAAATGTGGAGAAAAAGGAAAGTGGTAAATACACTGTACCATGAGAAAGAAAATCGAAATGAATGAATTTATTTATTTGTATTTTTATTTAACCTTTATTTAACCAGGTAGGCAAATTGAGAACACGTTCTCATTTACAATTGCGACCTGGCCAAGATAAAGCAAAGCAGTTCGACACATACAACAACACATAGTTACACATGGAGTAAAAACAAACATATAATACAGTGAAAAAGATAAAAAAATAAGTCTATATACAATGTGAGCAAGTGAGGTGAGATAAGGGAGGTGAAGGCAAACAGATATATGTATAAATAAATAAAAATATAAAAAGGCCATGGAGGCGAAGTGAGTACAACACAGCAAGTAAAATAAAAACTAAAAAAAACACTGGAATGGTTGGTTTGCATTGGAAGAAAGTGCAAAGTAGAGACAGAAATAATGGGGTGCAAAGGAGCAAAATAAATTAATAAATAAATACAGTAGGTAAAGAGGTAGTTGTTTGGGCTAAATTGTAGATGGGTTATGTACAGGTGCAGTAATCTATGAGCTGCTCTGACAGCTGGTGCTTAAAGCTAGTGAGGGAGATAGGTGTTTCCAGTTTCAGAGATTTTTGTAGTTCGTTCCAGTCATTGGCAGCAGAGAACTGGAAGGAGAGGCGTCCAAAGGAAGAATTGGTTTTGGGGGTGACTAGAGAGATATACCTGCTGGAGCGCGTGCTACGGGTAGGTGCTGCTATGGTGACCAGCGAGCTGAGATAAGGGGGGACTTTACCTAGCAGGGTCTTGTAGATGACCTGGAACCAATGGGTTTGGCGACGAGTATGAAGCGAGGGCCAGCCAACGAGAGTGTACAGGTCGCAGTGGTGGGTAGTATATGGGGCTTTGGTGACAAAACGGATGGCACTGTGATAGACTGCATCCAATTTATTGAGTAGGGTTTTGGAGGCTATTTTGTAAATGACATCACCGAAGTCGAGGATTGGTAGGATGGTCAGTTTTACAAGGGTATGTTTGGCAGCATGAGTAAAGGATGCTTTGTTGCGGAATAGGAAGCCAATTCTAGATTTGACTTTGGATTGGAGATGTTTGATGTGGGTCTGGAAGGAGAGTTTACAGTCTAACCAGACACCTAGGTATTTGTAGTTGTCCACATATTCTAAGTCAGAGCCGTCCAAAGTAGTGATGTTGGACAGGCGGGCAGGAGCAGGCAGCGATCGGTTGAAGAGCATGCATTTGGTTTTACTTGTATTTAAGAGCAGTTGGAGGCCACGGAAGGAGAGTTGTATGGCATTGAAGCTCGCCTGGAGGGTTGTTAACACAGTGTCAAAAGAAGGGCCAGAAGTATACAGAATAGTGTCGTCTGCGTAGAGGTGGATCAGAGAATCACCAGCAGCAAGAGCGACATCATTGATGTAAACAGAGAAGAGAGTCGGTCCAAGAATTGAACCCTGTGGCACCCCCATAGAGACTGCCAGAGGCCCGGACAACAGACCCTCCGATTTGACACACTGAACTCTATCAGAGAAGTAGTTGGTGAACCAGGCGAGGCAATCATTAGAGAAACCATGCTCAAACAATGCCAATGGTTTCACCAGAGGCAGGCAAACGAGGACTTAACCCTTTTGAGCAAATAACAATTAGCGACAATAGCTTAGAGGGGACATACTCAGAGTGTACAACAGCTTAAAGGAGAGACAAGAGAGGTGGAGCACGATGCAACATCTAACAGCTAGCGCTTTTGATCGCATCACAATAGATCACAATACATTTCTGACAAAATTAGAAACGTATAATATCTGAAACTGTAGCTAGACTCTTACCCGTATACATGGATGAACGCTTCACGGCAGACTGGAAACATTTAACTCTGTTTTGTTTGTAGCTACATCTTGTTTGGCCAGCGTTGTGCCACGTCACTCCGGTTCATAATGTATATTATGCTAAATTCAGGGCATCAATGTTGCTGAGAAAAGTAGCAAAACTTTTCTAGTTCTCGATGGCTGACTTTATATCTTTCAAAAAGGACTGTCAACACATACTGAGCAGCTCACGGTATAGACAGAAGCATGCTACATGGCAGACCAATCCAAAATCATCTCCACGGCATGTCCAGCTCAACCATTATCTCAGCCAATCATGGCTTTTTTTTTTGTGGCTAAACCTACCTGGCTCGTAATTTAACACTTTTATTTGTATTTATGGATGGAATATAAAGTTTGTTATTAAGGCAAATTAACCTGTTGGGGATGGGGGCGCTGTTTAGACTATTTATGCTAATGTGGCTAATTTTTTAAACGCTTTCCCACAAAATCCTTGATCGTACAATATGCATATTATTATTATTATTGGATAGAAAACAGTCTATAGTTTCTATAGGAGTTGAAATTTTGTCTCTAAGTGGAACAGAGCCCATTCTACAGCAATTTCCCTGACATGGAGTCAGATTTGAGAAACGTTGGCCACTTTTCTGAAGTCATTTAAACGGGCACTGTCGTTGCTATGACTATACGGACACTTCTTACGTCTTCCCCTGGATGCCTTTACGTGATGACGATTCCAACGGGCTCGATTGCTCGTTCACAGGCCCTACAAATGAAAAAAACCTTTAGCTAGCAAGTCTTTTCTTGCTGCGTAACGCGCGTGGAAGACACCGACCCTCTCCTGTTCCAAGCGTTAGTTTAGCCTGTTATATTTCTCCGGTCATCTTTTCACTCGTTATAGGAGTTACAAACATCACAAAGTAGTTAATTTAAAGCGTTTTATAGCAATTTATATCCGTTTAGTGCGATTTTGGGACATTTATTTTTGCAACGATGTGAAAAGTTGGGCACGCTTTTCAGTTCATCCCGAACGTAGTTGACATTTCCACATGGCAAGAGGACAGCTTTCCACCAAAAGACGATTTCTCCCAAGAAAGGATCCTTTGCCCAAGATACTGATGGAAGAACAGCTCAAGGTAGGACATTTTTATTATGATAAATCGTGTTTCTGTCGAAACATTTTAGTGGCTTAGGACGCCATGTTTTTTGACGTAGCTTCGCTTGGCGCAAACTGTATTGAAAAGTAAGGATAAATTAAAAAATGTAATAACGCAATTGTATTAAGAATTAAATTGTCTATCAATCCCTGTCCACCCTATATTTTTTAGTCACGTTTATGAGTATTTATGTATAAGAGTAGATCACTGTCTAAGTGGCGCAAGGACGTTTTCTTTACCAGCTTGTCTACATTTCACATTGTCTAACCATGATTTTGGTGGCTAAATATAAACATTTTCGATCAAACTGTATATGCATGTTGTAATGTGATGTTACAGGAGTGTCATCGGAAGAATTCTGAGAAGGTTAGTGAAAAAATTAATATCTTTTGGCGATGTTGACTTTTATCGCTCACTTTGGCTAGAATCAATGCTGGGCTGCTAATTGCTATGTGCTAAGCTAATATAACGATTTATTGTGTTTTCGCTGTAAGACACTTAGAAAATCTGAAATATTGTCTGTATTCACAGGATCTGTGTCTTTCGATTCGTGTATGCTGTGTATTTTTACGAAATGTTTGATGATTAGTAGTTAGGTAAACACGTTGCTCATTGTAATTATTCTAGTCCATTTGTGATGGTGGGTGCAATTGTAAACTATGCCATATACCTGAAATATGCACTTTTTTCTAACAAAACCTATCCCATACCATAAATATGTTATCAGACTGTCATCTAATGAGTTTTTTTGTTGGTTAGGGGCTATAAATATCTTAGTTTAGCCGAATTGGTGATGGCTACTGGTGTTGGTGGACAAATAAAAGATGGTGGAATATGCTAATGTGTTTTTAGGTAATAGATGTACATCTTTACATATTGTGTCTTCCCTGTAAAACATTTTAAAAATCGGAAATGTTGACTGGATTCATAAGATCTGTGTCTTTCATTAGCTGTATTGGACTTTAATGTGTGAAAGTTAAATATTTTAAAAAAATATTTTTTTTGAATTTCGCGGCACTGGTTTTTCAGTGGGGGGGGGGGGGGAGTGCCGCTAGCGCCACGCTGATCCTAGACAGGTTAAAGTTCATATGTTCCAGAAGGCATTTCTGAAAAAATAAAAAACCCATTTTGATAAAAAAATACTTTTTAACGTTCAAATGCTGTTCCTGTGAAGTAGTGAGGTTTGATATAGTTGCTTAGTTACCTGAAATGAGTCACACATGTATTCACCCTGGATATTAGACTTACATTGATTTGAGATATTTGAATCATAACCTTGTCTTGATGTATAACGTCTGATCCTCAACACTGGAGCACCCCAGGGGTGCATGCTCAGTCCCCTCCTGTACTCCGTTGGCCCACGACTGCATGGCCAGGGACGACTCCAACACTATCATTAAGTTTGCAGACGACACCACAGTGGTTGCCTGATCACCGATAACGACGAGACAGCCTATAGGGAGGAGGTCAGAGACCTGGACGGGTGGTGCTGGAATAACAACCTATCCCTCAACGTAACCAAGATTAAGGAGATGATTCTGAACTACAGGAAAAGGAGGACCGAGCACGCCCCCTTTCTCATCGATGGGGCTGTAGTGGAGCAGGTTGAGAGATTCAAGTTCCTTGATGTCCACATCACCAACAAACTAGAATGGTCCAAACACACCAAGACAGTTGTGAAGAGGGCACAATAACGTCTATTCCCCCTCAAGAAATAAAAAATATTTGCCATGGTTCCTGAGATCCTCAAAAGGTTCTACAGCTGCAACATCGAGAGCATCCTGACTGGTTGCATCACTGCCCGGTACGGCAACTGCTCGGCCTCTGACCGCAAGGTACTACAGAGGGTAGTGCGTACGGCCCAGTACATCACTGGGGCCAAGCTGCCTGCCATCCAGGACCTCTATACCAGGCGGTGTCAGAGGAAGGCCCTAAAAATTGTCAAAGACCCCAGCCACCACAGTCATTGACTGTTCTCTCTACTACCGCATGGCAAGCGATACCGGAGTGCCAAGTCTAGGACAAAAAGGCTTCTCAACAGTTTTTACCCTAAAGCCATAAGACTCCTGAACAGGTAATCAAATGGCTACCCGGACTATTTGCATTGTGTCCCGCGAAACCCTTCTTTACACTGCTGCTACTCTGTTTATCATATATGCATCGTCACTTAACTATACATTTATGTACATACTACCTCAATTGGCCCGACCAACCATTGCTCCCGCACATTGGCTAACCCGGCTATCTGCAATGTGACCCGTCACCCACCAACCCCTCATTTACGCTACTGCTCTGTTCATCATATATATGCATAGTCACTTTAACCATATCTACATGTACATACTACCTCAATCAGCCTGACTAACCGGTGTCTGTATGTAGCAATCGCTACTGTTATAGCCTCGCTACTATATATAGCCTTGCTACTGTTATAGCCTTGCTACTGTATATAGCCTCGCTACTGTATATAGCCTCGCTACTGTTATTTTTCACTGTCTTTTTACTGTTGTTATTATTTACTTACCTACGTATTGTTCACCTAATACCTTTTTGCACTATTGGTTAGAGTCTGTAAGAAAAGCATTTCACTGTAAGGTCTACACCTGTTGTATTCGGCGCACGTGACAAATAAACATGGATTTGATTTGATATAAGTTATAATAGTAGTTATTAAAAATGAGAACAGGCTAAGAAACAGTTATTGTTTTGTAACCTATAAAAACATTTAAAAAAGGAACGAGTCAGTTATACAAAACGTTATTGCATATGGTGGCCATCACCCAAATGTGATAATTTAAAGCATTCATATTTACCTCCTTCCTCAGGCAACTGTCTGATAGCTGACAACAGGGTGGCAGGTTTGTTTGATGTGCTGCTCTAGAGTTCCATGGCCCAGCTCACCTGGGAATAGAGGGATGGACACGTTCGTTTTTTATAAAAGTCTGGGGAGACTTCAACTTGCTGAAAAGAGCAGAGAGGGGGGGAAGACATTAACCACACTGCTCAACTATCTCTGCTGTTTCAAGTTGCTGAGACCCCCCAAGTATCTTTAATGTGCCATCATGTGGTAAGTAGTTGCTTGATCAAGATGTCAGAAGTTTACATTTAGCTAGGTAATCTACAGTATTTGCAGGGAACTTGAGAGGGGCATGTTTCTTGCCAACATCTTCAGTTACTAATGAATCAATAAAGAGGCAGTGGAACGTAATTTGACAAGTGTTTAAAAGTCAGTAACAAGATGTGTGTCACCATGCAGGCCCTTGTCACAGCACGCCTGATAAGGAGATGACAATAATTACATTATGTACGTTTCACTACCAAAGCCGTGTTATCATTCGCTGCCGCGTTGCTGAACAATCCAACCATTTTTGTTAGTGTCTTTGATATAAATGGGCAATTCAAATACACGATCTAGTTCATAAGCAATTGACTGTCATATCTCTAGTGTCCTGTGTTGGTCCTGCAGAATGCTGCTTTGTAGTGATCTTACTCCCTCACCACCTGAAACACAATAACATCAAAACATGAATAACAATAAGCCTAGTCAGTCAGTAACTTGGCTAACTACATTAATTAAACACTTATGTAAATATGCACATCAGCCAAATGATACCCAACACGCCTAATTGTCCATTGCAGGGAAATTGAGAGGGGCATTTTTCTTGCCAACTTTTTCAGTCACCAATTAATCAATTAACAGGTAGCGGAGTGTTTCAGTCTCGAAACCCAGCCAGTCTAGAAACCTAGTCGGTCTAGAAACCTAGTCGGCCTAGAAACCTAGTCGGCCTAGAAACCTAGTCGGCCTAGAAACCTAGTCGGTCTAGAAACCTAGTCGGTCTAGAAATCTAGCCGGTCTAGAAACCTAGCCGGTCTAGAAACCTAGTCGGTCTAGAAACCTAGCCGGTCTAGAAACCTAGTCGGTCTAGAAACCTAGTCGGTCTAGAAACCTAGTCGGCCTAGAAACCTAGCCAGTCTCTAGTCAGTCTAGAAACCTAGCCAGTCTAGAAACCTAGTCGGTCTAGAAACCCAGCCAGTCTAGAAACCCAGCCAGTCTAGAAACCTAGCCAGTCTAGAAACCCAGCCAGTCTAGAAACCTAGTCGGTCTAGAAACCTAGTCGGCCTAGAAACCTAGTCGGCCTAGAAACCTAGCCAGTCTCTAGTCAGTCTAGAAACCTAGCCAGTCTAGAAACCTAGTCGGCCTAGAAACCTAGCCAGTCTCTAGTCAGTCTAGAAACCTAGCCAGTCTCTAGTCAGTCTAGAAACCTAGCCAGTCTAGAAACCTAGTCAGTCTAGAAACCTAGTCGGTCTAGAAACCCAGCCAGTCTAGAAATCTAGTCGGTCTAGAAACCTAGTCGGTCTAGAAACCCAGCCAGTCTAGAAACCTAGTCGGTCTAGAAACCTAGTCGGTCTAGAAACCTAGCCAGTCTAGAAACCTAGTCGGCCTAGAAACCTAGCCAGTCTCTAGTCAGTCTAGAAACCTAGCCAGTCTAGAAACCTAGCCCTGAAGTTTCAATTTAGCTATCTAGCTAGCTAATGCCATTTACAAATCAACTTCAACAATCAGATGGTTAACCAACTAGCAAATATATTTGTTATTCTCTTGCATTTAAAGCTGCCTGATTAAGCTAGCCAGGTGATAGTAAAGCTAGGACGAATGTCCGAGGCCAGCTTGCTAACGCAATAGCGGCTGTTAATGCAACGGCTGGTCTGGAGTTTGTCTGAAATGTACCATTATATTTCACATGATCAGCAAATGACTGTCGTTACTGTCATGCTTTATCACAACAACAACACATCGATGAACATAGATAAAAGAGACTTTCGAGTAATAATTTAATTTACCTCATCCTCTCTTGCACGTCGGGAGCTACTTCTTGAGATTTGATTGATGGAACAATCCAGCCAATAGTTAGTTGGTTGTGGTTTGGGAAGATGGCACTGATTGGTCAGCAGTAAAAGGTCCCTGCCCCCAGGGCGCAAATCATTTTCACTTGCAAATCTCAATCTACAAATTTACAACAAAAAAAATTCAAGTTTACACATTTCTTGGTTACGTGACAGTAACAGAACTCTGATAGAGCGCAGATAAAAATTATGCAAGTTTATTTTTGATTCACAGCAGAATAGTTATACTCGTAAATGAACTTGTAATAATTCTAAAAATTATTTAAAGCTGAAAATCTTATTGAATGTATTCAAATGTAAAACATTTCACACATCCTGATACAAGCTTGCAAAATCAAATTGCACATTTGGGAATCATACTTGCAACCACGAATCTGAAACAAACTCATCATTATAAGCCCATACATTTTAGTAATTTATCAGACACTCTTATACAGACCGACTTACAGGAAGGAGCAATCAGGGTTAAGTGCCTTGCTCAGGATTTGAATTAGCAACCTTTTGGTTACTGGCCCAACGCTGTTATCCACTAAGCTACCTGCCGTCCCGCTGGGATTCATATTTTGTTGTCAGCATTACTAAGGCTCACCACAATAAAAACACCTCTCATTAGCATCCTAACAGTCAGGTTTAATAGACTGCATCAGGTTCTAGTCATTCCTTTGAATTATTTCACCGGTTCCAATGCAACGCTCACCCCCGTCTTTTCATTGGCTGAGGCTGGCGTGCATGGGGAAGATACATGGCCCATTAAAAACACAGTGTCCCTGTGTGTCTTATTAGTGATCAATGAGAAACTAATGAGAGACGCTTTAATCTGCATCCTCCATTAAATCTGTTAGTAAACAAACAAGCTGGCCAGCTAGGAACAAAAGGTTGAGAGACACAAGGTTACCGCCTGGGAAGGGGGAGGGGGTCAGCAAGGTCACGGTCCTGTCAGATAGTCAGTAATAGACCCGGCTGGCTTTGTGTCACACATGATTAGACCCATTATCTTCGGGCTGTGTTTTGTATGATGAGGCTTTAAATTGCATTGCTTTTAATGTTGGATTGTAGGGGTTGTGTTTTCAATACATACACCCCTGTTTTTTCTGCACCGGCTTGCTGACAACAAGGCATTAATATGATTTCATATGAACGGTTGATATGATATTCCTAAAAATGCTGCATGGCTTTACGGTGACACTGTATTTATATAGGTAGCTGAAAGGAGGATTATGCATTGTGTAGTCGGAGGTTTGAGGACATGGTAACTCAGTTGGGCATAGAGGGAAGGACTGTGACTGTGGCCCAGTCTAGTAGACTCTTCAGAGAGAAAGGGATCAGTAGACAGCCAACTGGGACTCTGCTATCAGACCTGAGGGACAGAGACAGAAGAAAATTCTTCATCGCCAGTGTGGAGAGAGGAAGACTCAGGTAGATTAAGATGGGATAAGAGAGAGAGACAGAGAGAGAGAGACAGAGAGACAGAGAGACAGAGAGACAGAGAGAGACAGAGAGACAGAGAGACAGAGAGAGAGAGAGAGAGAGAGAGAGAGAGAGAGAGAGAGAGAGAGAAAGAGAGAGAGAGAGACAGAGAGACAGGGAGACAGAGAGAGAGAGAGACAGGGAGACAGGGAGACAGAGAGAGAGAGAGAGAGAGAGAGAGAGAGAGAGAGAGAGAGAGAGGAGGGGTAGGGTCGTCATTATACTTTACACCCTGAAAAAGAAGTGGTGCAAAGTGGACTTTACTGAGATAAAATAGAATGTATCATAATCCCACAGTCTTTGGTTTAAATATCAGGACATCAATTAAAGAGATCCCTACTAGGTCACAGTCACACTGCCTGAGAGTGCTGTTTATTAAAGCCTCCTCTGAGAGCACTACAACCCATAGAGGTTGTTCCCTCTGAGAGCACTACAGCCCATAGAGATCATTTCCTTTTCTCCATTACACTTAGTTTAGTCGTGCCAGTAAATTAGGTCTGTTCGGCTAGAGGACAAGTTTCCCCAGACAGAGGAGAAAAGAAAAGAGAGGAGGGAGGGAGGGAGGGAGGGAGGGAGGGAGGGAGGGAGGGAGGGAGGGAGGGAGGGAGGGAGGGACGCAGCTCCGTAGTCCTCTCCACTTACTGTGATGATAACCTGTCTACCCCTGCTGGATTCACCCCACTTCCTGAAAATAAACCATTTAGAGGACCAATGAAGAAGAAGACTGGCTGAATGAGTGACGTCAGGCAGCGGGTGGAGGACTAATTATTAAGTGAGGTAATTAAGATTTTGCTTGCGTGAAAAAATACACTAGTTAAAGCTTTTTTGCTTTCCTGGAGGACAGAGACCCATACTGCCCTGCTGCAGCTTTGGCTTAGTTCAAACTCGGCTCAAAACGAAATCAAATAATTATCTTTATTGAGTTTGGGGCCAGAGGGACAATGCAGTGGGCATTACGGATTAGGGAAGTAAAATAAAACATTGTGTTACATACAACAATACAACATTAATTTTGAATAGGTGGAAATGTATTGCCAGTGTTGTGATTGAATATTGTGTGGTTGAATATGGTGTGATTGAATATGGTGTGGTTGAATATGGTGTGATTGAATATGGTGTGGTTGAATATGGTGTGATTGAATATGGTGTGATTGAATATGTTGTGATTGAATATGGTGTGGTTGAATATGGTGTGATTGAATATGGTGTGATTGAATATGGTGTGGTTGAATATGGTGTGATTGAATATTGTGTGATTGAATATGGTGTGATTGAATATGGTGTGATTGAATATTGTGTGATTGAATATGGTGTGATTGAATATGGTGTGATTGAATATTGTGTGATTGAATATGGTGTGGTTGAATATGGTGTGATTGAATATGGTGTGATTGAATATTGTGTGATTGAATACGGTGTGATTGAATATGGTGTGATTGAATATGGTGTGATTGAATATGGTGTGATTGAATATGGTGTGATTGAATATTGTGTGATTGAATATGGTGTGATTGAATATGGTGTGGTTGAATATGGTGTGATTGAATATGGTGTGATTGAATATGTTGTGATTGAATATTGTGTGATTGAATATGGTGTGATTGAATATGGTGTGATTGAATATTGTGTGATTGAATATTGTGTGATTGAATATGGTGTGATTGAATATGGTGTGATTGAATATGGTGTGATTGAATATGGTGTGATTGAATATGGTGTGATTGAATATTGTGTGATTGAATATGGTGTGATTGAATATGGTGTGGTTGAATATGGTGTGGTTGAATATGGTGTGATTGAATATGATGTGAGTGAAGATGGTGTGATTGAATATGATGTGAGTGAAGATGGTGTGATTGAATATGGTGTGGTTGAATATGGTGTGATTGAATATGGTGTGATTGAATATGATGTGAGTGAAGATGGTGTGATTGCACTAAATTGGCTTATGCTAAGTTTTCTGCCTTTATTTTTTAATTTGATAATTTAGACATATATTTTGGGTTAACATGCAATGCCCTGAGTTTAGTGTAAAATGCTAAAATGCCAGTCTTTTTAGATTTGAAATATTGTAAAACAAAAAACAACAGACTATTGTATTGTCTTTCCAAATATGTCGTGTATTCCCGCCCCTGGCACTTGAGAGACAATTCTTACGTTGTTTTTCTGAAACGTAATTTGGGAGAGAAGTAACTCAACTGGAAACAAGAACAGGTATTCTACGATGGGTAATACCACTGGATCAACAGCTACTCTACGATGGGTAATACCACTGGATCAATAGCTACTCTACGATGGGTAATACCACTGGATCAACAGCTACTCTACGATGGGTAATACCACTGGATCAATAGCTACTCTACGATGGGTAATACCACTGGATCAATAGCTACTCTACGATGGGTAATACCACTGGATCAACAGCTACTCTACGATGGGTAATACCACTGGATCAATAGCTACTCTACGATGGGTAATACCACTAGATCAACAGCTGATCTACGATGGGTAATACCACTGGATCAACAGCTACTCTACGATGGGTAATACCACTGGATCAACAGCTGATCTACGATGGGTAATACCACTGGATCAACAGCTACTCTACGATGGGTAATACCACTGGATCAATAGCTACTCTACGATGGGTAATACCACTGGATCAACAGCTACTCTACGATGGGTAATACCACTGGATCAACAGCTGATCTACGATGGGTAATACCACTGGATCAATAGCTACTCTACGATGGGTAATACCACTAGATCAACAGCTGATCTACGATGGGTAATACCACTGGATCAACAGCTACTCTACGATGGGTAATACCACTGGATCAACAGCTGATCTACGATGGGTAATACCACTGGATCAATAGCTGATCTACGATGGGTAATACCACTGGATCAACAGCTGATCTACGATGGGTAATACCACTGGATCAATAGCTGATCTACGATGGGTAATACCACTGGATCAATAGCTGATCTACGATGGGTAATACCACTGGATCAACAGCTGATCTACGATGGGTAATACCACTGGATCAACAGCTACTCTACGATGGGTATTACCACTGGATCAACAGCTACTCTACGATGGGTAATACCACTGGATCAACAGCTACTCTACGATGGGTAATACCACTGGATCAACAGCTACTCTACGATGGGTAATACCACTGGATGAAAGCAAAGCAACCTTAGCTCAATGTGCCGTAATGGAGGGAACAAGATGAGAACACAGACGCAACGATACACACTCACTGTACACACACGTAGGCACGGAAGAAGACACGGATGCAAGCACACACACACACACACACACAGACACACACACACACACAGACACACACACACACACAGACACACACACACACACACACAGACACACACACACACACACACACACACACACACACACACACACACACACACACACACACACACACACACACACACACACACACACACACACACACACACACACACACACACACACACACACACACACACACACACACACACACACACATACACACAGCTCCTCAATACTGGTGGTGACACACAGTGGATAATCTTCCCTCAGCCCCAGACAACAACAAAAATATTTATTGAAAACGGTGAAAGCGCTCCATATCTCTGTCTCGCTCTCTCTCTCCCTCTCTCTCTCTCTCTCTCTCTCTCTCTCTCTCTCCCTCTCTCTCTCTCTCTCTCTCTCTCTCTGTCTCTCTCTCTCTCTCTCTCTCTGTGTGTGTCTCTCTCTCTCTCTCTCTCTCTCTCTGTCTCTCTCTTTCTGTCTCTGTCTGTCTGTCTCTCTCTCTCTCTCTATCTGTCTCTCTCGCTCTATCTGTATCTCTCTCTCTCTGTCTCTCTCTCTCTCTCTGTCTCTCTCTCTCTCTCTCATATTTTAAAAAAGACTCCTTAAGGGTTCCAACCCTTTTAGTTTTCAGGTAGTGTCACGGATCCCCCTAGAACTTTCATTACACACACCTGTCCCCTGTTCCCACGGATTAGTACTTGTATAAGTGTGCCCTTTGGTTTCCATTGGACTGTTGATTATTGTTACAATTTCCGTTAGTGTGCGTGAGTACCTGTGCTGTGTGTATTGGGCTTTCGTGCCCTTGTGGATTGTGCAGATGATTACGGGTCTCATCCCGTGTGTTAATCATTGTGCGCGTTGTGTTATTTATTCGAGTGTAAGTGTAAAGTGTAGGGATGTACGTACACCAAAAGATCCCTCTGTAAAGGTGCAAGAAGGATTTTCAGTGGTTTGAGGGTGAAAAGAGCGACTGAGCGAACAATGTGACTTTTATTGTAAATCAGTCCAAATGTCAACTTCATCCTTTTATTTCTCTCCTTGTTCTATTTTTATTTATTTTTTTAAAGGCACAATGTGTTCTGAGACTTTTGGATCTTGCTGCAGAGATGGGAAATGTGGGGTAGTAAATACAGAAAATATATAAATAAAAATAAATAAACGTGATATATTCCACGTATTCCCTTAATCTCACATCCGCCTTTTAACCCGTCGTAACGCCGCAATGTTTTGGACTTATAACCCCTTTTTAAACGTTTTTTATTTTCTTCTAGAGCTTCTGCATCCGTAGATACCATTAGTCTGTGTGATTAATTGTTCTCCCTCTCTCTCTATCTCCCACACAGACACACCCACACAGACACACCCACACAGACACACCCACACAGACACACCGCAGTCAGGCTTTGGCAGCTTAGCTACAGACCATTCAGTTCTCACCCATCTCTTCATCTCTCCTTTCACTAAGAGAGATTTTTCTCAAGTGGGGTCATGCTTGACTAACTCCCGCAAGCCTACCTCTACCCCTGCCTGCGTTATTGTGTTGCAATGGAGTATGACAACATACAAGGTCCTCTGACATGTGGAAAGCATGGTCACAGACGAGGTCCTCTGACATGGAGAAGCATGGTCACAGACGAGATCCTCTGACATGGAGAAGCATGGTCACAGACGAGGTCCTCTGACATGGAGAAGCATGGTCACAGATGAGGTCCTCTGACATGGAGAAGCATGGTCACAGACGAGGTCCTCTGACATGGAGAAGCATGGTCACAGACGAGGTCCTCTGACATGGAGAAGCATGGTCACAGACGAGATCCTCTGACATGGAGAAGCATGGTCACAGACGAGGTCCTCTGACATGGAGAAGCATGGTCACAGATGAGGTCCTCTGACATGGAGAAGCATGGTCACAGACGAGGTCCTCTGACATGGAGAAGCATGGTCACAGATGAGGTCCTCTGACATGGAGAAGCATGGTCACAGACGAGGTCCTCTGACATGGAGAAGCATGGTCACAGACGAGGTCCTCTGACATGGAGAAGCATGGTCACTGACGAGGTCCTCTGACATGGAGAAGCAGGTCACAGACGAGGTCCTCTGACATGGAGAAGCATGGTCATAGACAAGGCAAGGTTACACACACACACACACACACACACACACACACACACACACACACACACACACACACACACACACACACACACACACACACACACACACACACACACACACACACACACACAGCATGGTCAATGTTTACACACACACAGCATGGTGATTGGTTACACACACCTTCCCCATTCTCTGACCCCTATTTTCCAGACTAGAGGGTTATGTCAGTACAGGCTGAGTGATGAAATCCAGTGCCTCTCTTGGTGTTGTTAATAGATTTAGAGTCCACTCCCCTGAGGCAGCAAATTTTTTTTTTATCAGCCTGTGAATGTTACTTAAGAGGCACCAAAAGAGAGGTTGAGGTTAATTTTCCCACAGAAAAAAAATGACATCAAGGAAGGGGAAGGAAAAGGAAGGGGTGGGAAAAGGGGAAAGGGAAAGGAAGGGGAGGGAAAAGGGGAAAGGGAAAGGAAGGGGAGGGAAAAGGAAGGGGTGGGAAAAGGGGAAAGGGAAAGGAAGGGGAGGGAAAAGGGGAAAGGGAAAGGAAGGGGTGGGAAAAGGGGAAAGGGAAAGGAAGGGGAGGGAAAAGGGGAAAGGGAAAGGAAGGGGAGGGAAAAGGAAGGGGTGGGAAAGGGGAAAATGAAGGGGTGGGAAAATGGAAAGGAAGGGGTGGGACAAGGGAAAAGGGAAAGGAAGGGGTGGGACAAGGGAAAAGGGAAAGGAAGGGGTGGGAAAAGGGAAAAGGAAGGCGAGGGAAAGGAAGGGGTGGGAAAAGGAAAAGGAAGGGGTGAGAAAAGGAAAAAGGAAGGGGAGGGAAAAGGGGAAAGGAAAAGGAAGGGGAGGGAAAAGGAAAGGGTGGGAAAAGGAAGGAGTGGGAAAAGAGAAAGGAAGGGGAGGGAAAAGGAAGGGGTGGGAAAAGGGAAAAGGAAGGCGAGGGAAAGGAAGGGGTGGGAAAAGGGGAAAAGGAAGGCGAGGGAAAGGAAGGGGTGGGAAAAGGAAGGGGAGGGAAAAGGAAAGGGTGGGAAAGGGGAAAAGGAAGGGGTGGGAAAAGGGAAAAGGAAGGGGAGGGAAAAGGGGGAAAGGAAAAGGAAGGGGAGGGAAAAGGAAAGGGTGGGAAAAGGAAGGAGTGGGAAAAGAGAAAGGAAGGGGAGGGAAAAGGAAGGGGTGGGAAAGGGGAAAAGGAAGTGGTGGGAAAATGGAAAATGAAGGGGTGGGAAAGGAAGGGGTGGGAAAAGGAAAAGGAAGGGGTGAGAAAAGGAAAAAGGGAAAAGGAAGGGGAGGGAAAGGAAGGGGTGGGAAAAGGAAAAGGAAGGGGTGAGAAAAGGAAAAAGGGAAAAGGAAGGGGAGGGAAAGGAAGGGGTGGGAAAAGGAAAAGGAAGGGGTGAGAAAAGGAAAAAGGGAAAAGGAAGGCGAGGGAAAGGAAGGGGTGGGAAAAGGAAAAGGAAGGGGTGAGAAAAGGAAAAAGGGAAAAGGAAGGGGAGGGAAAAGGAAGGGGTGGGAAAGGGGAAAAGGAAGTGGTGGGAAAAGGGAAAAGGAAGGCGAGGGAAAGGAAGGGGTGGGAAAGGGGAAAAGGAAGGGGTGGGAAAGGGAAAAGGAAGGGGAGGGAAAAGGGGAAAGGAAAAGGAAGGGGAGGGAAAAGGAAAGGGTGGGAAAAGGAAGGAGTGGGAAAAGAGAAAGGAAGGGGAGGGAAAAGGAAGGGGAGGGAAAAGGAAGGGGTGGGAAAAGGGAAAAGGAAGGGGAGGGAAAAGGAAAAGGAAGGGGAGGGAAAAGGAAGGGGTGGGAAAAGGGAAAAGGAAGGGGAGGGAAAAGGAAAAGGAAGGGGAGGGAAAAGGAAGGGGTGGGATAAGGGAAAAGGAAGGGGAGGGAAAAGGAAAAGGAAGGGGAGGGAAAAGGAAGGGGAGGGAAAAAGAAGGAGTGGGAAAAGGAAAAGGAAGGGGAGGGAAAAGGAAGGGTGGGAAAGGGAAAAGGAAGGGGAGGGAAAAGGAAAAGGAAGGGGAGGGAAAAGGAAGGGGTGGGAAAAGGAAAAGGAAGGGGTGGGAAAAGGAAGGGGAGGGAAAAGGAAGTGGTGGGAAAAGGGAAAAGGACGGGGAGGGAAAAGAGGAAAGGTAAAAGGAAGGGGAGGGAAAAGGAAAAGGAAGGGGTGGGAAAAGAGAAAGGAAGGGGAGGGAAAAGGAAAAAGAAGGGGAGGGAAAAGGAAGGGGTGGGAAAAGGGAAAAGGAAGGGGTGGGAAAAGGGAAAAGGAAGGGGAGGGAAAAGGAAGGGGAGGGAAAAGGAAAAAGGCAAAAGGAAGGGGAGGGAAAAGGGGAAAGGGAAAAGGAAGGGGTGGGAAAAGAGAAAGGAAGGGGAGGGAAAAGGAAAAGGAAGGGGAGGGAAAAGGAAGTGGTGGGATAAGGACGGGGTGGGAAAAGGAAGTGGGTGTCAACATAGTAGCTCTTGTGTCACACCCCTCCCCCTCCTCTCTCGCTCTCTTTGTAGCTCTCGCTGTAGCACACTCTCGCTCTTCCCCCCATCTCTCTCTCTCTCTCTCTGTAGCTCTCTCTTGCTCGCTCTAACCCCATCTATATCGCTCTCTCTCTCTCTGTAGCCCTCTCTCGCTCTCTCTACCCCATCTCTCTCTCTCTCTCTCTCTCTCTCTTTCTCTCTCTCTGTAGCTCTCTCTCCCTCTCTCTACCCCCCATCTTTCTCTCTCTCTCTCTGTAGCCCTCTCTCACTCTCTCTACCTCCCATCTTTCTCTCTCGCTCTCTCTGTAGCTCAATCTTGCTCTCTACTCCCCCATCTCTCTCTCTCTTTCTCTGTGTAGCTCTCGCGCTCTCTCTACACCTCCTCTCTCTCTCTCTATCTGTAGCCCTCTCTTGCTCTCTCTACCCCATCTCTCTCTCTCTCTCTCTGTAGCTCTCGCGCTCTCTCTACACCTCCTCTCTCTCTCTCTATCTGTAGCCCTCTCTTGCTCACTCTACCCCATCTCTCTCTCTCTCTCTCTGTAGCTCTCGCGCTCTCTCTACACCTCCTCTCTCTCTCTCAATCTGTAGCCCTCTCTTGCTCTCTCTACCCCCCACCTCTCTAACTATCTCTCATAGCCCTCTCTCGCTCTTTCTATCCCCCATCTCTCTCTCTCTCTCTCTGTAGCCCTCTCTTGCTCTCTCTACCCCCCACCTCTCTAACTATCTCTCATAGCCCTCTCTCGCTCTTTCTATCCCCCATCTCTCTCTCTCTCTCTCTGTAGCCATCTCTTGCTCTCTCTATCCCCCCATCATTATTGATCTAAGATGGCGTAGCAGTGAAGACGTGTTTTTGTATTTTTCTTCTTCTTTGTATATATTTCAATTTTATTTTCCCTCTTTTCAATTTTAATTAGATTATACCTTCCGGTAACCTGCCTCAGCCAATGTGATACGGAATCGCTCTTATTTTAATTTTAGAACACATTCAAGAACCACCAGAAGCTAACAAGCTAATTAGCTACAAGCTATTTAGTCATTGTTAGCCACTGCTAGCGGCTTTTAGTCTTCTGGGAATGTTACACATGTAAAAGCAATGGGCGGTGTTAGAAAGATGTAAATGTACTTTTAATTTGTCTGTATGTTCAGTATATTTCAAGACATGACAAATGAGGGTGTAGTGAGATACCCGATGGGTTGGACAATAATCCTCTCAGCAATTATCTTTAAAAAAACAAAATACTCAAAAACTGGAAATCAGCGAATCCTCTTACGTTCACGAAATGGAAAGGTAAAATGCTTTATTAGAATTTCTTTTAATAAAGTGCTTGGGGGCGACGGAAATGAAACGAAATCGTGCAGTTTCAGGCCAAGTGGCAGAAAGTGATAAGGCCGCTGGAGATAGGGGTGGGGGCTAGTGGGTGTGAGCAGGTGTGATGTAAGGATGTGTGTATGATGTTGTCGTTTGTACGTGTTTGTTTTATATCGTTTATAAAAATATAAAATAAAATCATATAAAAAAGATTTAAAGACCTTCGCTTAAAAAATAAGACAAAAGTGGCAATAGTGCTGTTTGTTAATTTTGAGACCCCGTAGCCTCAAAATAGTCTGAATAAACCAAAGAAAACTTAAGAAGTCTGTCATTCATTTTGACGTTTTTTTCATGGTTCCATAGCCGCAGGCAGAACAGTGGAACAGACAATAGGATTGTTTTAAGAATATCATACCATAGATCATTTAGATATTTGATTCATACATTTTTGGAGACCTTTAGGTATGCACCAATTTTTTTTTACTATTTATTTGATAACATTTTAAATTTGGCCTTTACTACTATAGACCATGGAAAAACATTAGGCAAGAACTAGCAATTCATAAATGGCAACAAAATTAAAATTAATAAAAATATGTCGTAAGAAATAAGATTTTGAAGTATCTATCTGTTTTGAAGTGTCAAAATAATCTTAATACTTCCATTCATTGGCATGTGTTACCATCCTTTTCAAAACTTGCCACTAGGGGGGTGCCATTTCGACATAGTACAAATTCGTTTCCAAATTAAACTGCCTCGTACTCAATTCTTGCTCGTACAATATGCATATTATTATTACTATTGGATAGAAAACACTCTCTAGTTTCTAAAACCGTTTGAATTATGTCTGTAAGTGAAATAGAACTGGACTTAGAGCAATTCTCCTATGAGGATTTGAAAATGCTGAAATCTGCTCGCTGTTCCCAGACCTGTGGATAACTCTGACTGTCTTCTATTGGTTGAGATGCACTGCATACGCCTTCCCCTGGATGTTAGCGAATAGGGAGACTTGAAATGGACTCTCTACGTAGTTCCCAAAGGTTATAAATTGCTTGGGAACGAGGTGGCTCATTCCTTTCACCTTCGCTCTGGCGCATTGAGGACCTTGGGACGTTCTTTTGGAAACATCGGTTATAGATCTTTGACATTTCCGGCTGTGTTTTTATTCGATATAGGCTTTAAAGACATCATAATCTTGTTATTTTGAACCGAATTATATCAGTTTATGTCAGTATATTGCGATTTTCGGGTATTTATTTCCTTGGCGCTGTAGGAATTTGGGTATCTCTCTCTTTCGTGCTAATGTTTACTGCTAATTGCAACTCCGAAGACGACGTCTCCAACCTAGCAACGATTCTTTTGGACAAAGGACACCTCACCCAAGATTCTCATGAGAGTTCATCTAAATGTAAGAACTATTTATGCTGATAATTCATTGTTCTGTTGAAAAATGTCAAATGCATAAGACGCCATTTCTTGCAGTGTAGCCTTGCGTTATCGCAGCCTGTATTGCGCAATAACGTTAATTTTAAAAATGTAATTCAGCGATTGCATTAAGAACTAATTTGTCTTTCAATTGCTGTCCAACCTGTATTTTTTTAGTCAAGTTTATGAATAGTTTTCGATAAGACTAGGTGCCGTTCCAAGATGGGGCCGGACAGATTGCTTGAGATTTTGGACACTATTCTCAATGTATAAGCACGATTTGTGCTGCTAAATATGCACATTTTCGAACAAACTCTATATGAATTGTGTAATATGATGTTACAGGACTGTCATCTGAAGTTTAGTTTAGTGAAAAAATTAATATATTTTGGTGGTTTATACGTTATAGCTATTTTTGCCTTGAATCAATGCTGGTGTGATGTTCGCTATTGTGCTAAGCTACTATAACGCTATATTGTGTTTTCGCTGTAAAACACTTAGAAAATCTGAAATATTGTCTCGATTCACAAGATCTGTGTCTTTCATCTGCTGCACGCTGTGTATTTAAAAAAATGTTTTATGATGAGTAATTATCTAATACACGATGGTCTCTGTAGTTATTCTAGTCGTTTTAGTGAGTGTTGTGATGGGGGCTGCAATGGTAAACTATGATTTATACCTGAAATATGCAAATTTTTCTAACAAAACCTATGCTATACAATAAATATGTTATCAGACTGTCATCTGATGAGGTTGTTTCTTGGTTAGTGGCTATTTATATCTTTATTTGGTCGAATTTGTGATAGCTGCTGATGGAGTAAAAAAAATGGTGGAGTATGGAAGTGGTGTCTTTTGCTAACGTGGTTAGCTAATAGATTTACATATTGTGTCTTCCCTGTAAAACATTTTAAAAATCAGAAATTATGGCTTTATTCACAAGATGTGTATCTTTCATTTGGTGTCTTGGACTTGTGATTTAATGATATTTAGATGCTACTATTTAATTGTGACGCTATGCTAGCGATGCTAATCAGTGTGGGGGGGGGGGGGGTGGGGGGTGCTCCCGGATCCGGGGTTGAGGCTCGTGAAAGGTTAATCACCCCCAGATACACACCTGGCTAACTTGATAGGTCATGTATTCATTATTTCGCAAAGTGTAGTCATTTGTTTAGACAGCGATTGATAGACAATTTAATTCTTAACCTGTTGAGGATGGGGGCGCTGTTTAGACTATTTATGCTAATTGGGTAATTTTTGAAACGGCTTCCCACAAAATCCTTGATCGTACAATATGCATATTATTATTATTATTGGATAGAAAACAGTCTATAGTTTCTATAGGAGTTGAAATTTTGTCTCTAAGTGGAACAGAGCCCATTCTACAGCAATTTCCCTGACATGGATTCAGATTTCAGAAATGTTGGCCACTGTTCTGAAGTCAGTTAAAAGGGCACTGATATTGCTATGACTGTACGGACACTTCTTACGTCTTCCCCTGGATGCCTTTACGTGATGACGATTCCAATGGGGTCGATTGCGCGTTCACAGGCCCTATAAATCAAAAAACCCTGTAGCTAGCAAGTCTTTTCTTGGTGCGTCACGCGCGTGGAGGACACCGACCCTCTCCTGTTCCAAGCGTTAGTTTAGCCTGTTATATTTCTCCGGTCATCTTTTCACTCGTTATAGGAGTTAAAAACATCATAAGGTAGTTAATTTAAAGCGTTTTATAGCAATTTATATCCGTTTAGTGCGATTTTGGGACATTTATTTCTTTAACGCTGTGAATAGGTGGGCACGCTTTCAGTTCATCCCGAACGCAGTTGGCATTTCCACATCGCAAGAGGACAGCTTTCCACCAAAAGACGATTCCTCCCAAGAAAGGATCCTTTGCCCAAGATACTGATGGAAGAACAGCTCAAGGTAGGACATTTTTATTATGATAAATCGTGTTTCTGTCGAAACATTTTAGTGGCTTAGGACGCCATGTTTTTTGACGTAGCTTCGCTTGGCGCAAATTGTATTGAAAAGTAAGGATAAATAAAAAAATGTAATTCCGCAATTGTATTAAGAATTAAATTGTCTATCAATCCCTGTCCACCCTATATTTTTTAGTCACGTTTATTAGTATTTATGTATAAGAGTAGATCACTGTCTAAGTGGCGCAAGGACATTTTCTGACCAGCTTGTCTACATTTCACATTGTCTAACCATGATTTTGGTGGCTAAATATAAACATTTTCGATCAAACTGTATATGCATGTTGTAATGTGATGTTACAGGAGTGTCATCGGAAGAATTCTGAGAAGGTTAGTGAAAAAATTAATATCTTTTGGCGATGTTGACTTTTATCGCTCACTTTGGCTAGAATCAATGCTGGGCTGCTATGTGCTATGTGCTATGCTAATATAACGATTTATTGTGTTTTCGCTGTAAGACACTTAGAAAATCTGAAATATTGTCTGTATTCACAGGATCTGTGTCTTTCGATTCGTGTATGCTGTGTATTTTTACGAAATGTTTGATGATTAGTAAGTAGGTAAACACGTTGCTCTAAGTAGTTTTTCTATTCCATTTGTGACGGTGGGTGCAATTGTAACCTATGCCATCTACCTGAAATATGCACTTTTTTCTAACAAAACCTATCCCATACCATAAATATGTTATCAGACTGTCATCTAATGAGTTTTTTTGTTGGTTAGGGGCTATAAATATCTTAGTTTAGCCGAATTGGTGATGGCTACTGGTGTTGGTGGACAAATAAAAGATGGTGGATTATGCTAATGTGTTTTTAGGTAATAGATGTACATCTTTACATATTGTGTCTTCCCTGTAAAACATTTTAAAAATCGGACATGTTGACTGGATTCACAAGATCTGTGTCTTTCATTAGCTGTATTGGACTTTAATGTGTGAAAGTTAAATATTTAAAAAAAATGTTTTTTTTGAATTTCGCGGCACTGGTTTTTCAGTGGGGGGGGGGGGGGGGGGGGGTGTGCCGCTAGCGCCACGCTGATCCTAGACAGGTTAATACAATCGCGGAATTACATTTTTTAAGTTATCCTTACTTTTCAATAAAGGTTGCGCCAAGCAAAGCTACACCTAACAAAATGGCGGAACGTGCGTTTAGCATTTTTCTACAGAACAACGATTTATCATATTAAATATTTCTTACTATGAGGTGATCTTCCATCAGAATCTTGGGCAATGTATCCTTTCTTGGGTCTAATCTTCTTTTGGTCGAAAGATGTCCTCTTGTCTGTCGAAATGCCCACTAACGTTCGACCGGGACCCCGAAACGTGCCCGGCGCTTCAAAGTGCACAACAAAGCAATGCCTCAAAATCGCACTAAACGGATATAAATTGCTATAAAACGATTCAAATGAACTACCTTATGATGCTGTTAACCTGTCTAGGATCAGCGTGGCGCTAGCGGCACACCCCCCCCCCCCCCACTGAAAAACCAGTGCCGCGAAATTCAAAAAAAATATTTTTTTAAAATATTTAACTTTCACACATTAAAGTCCAATACAGCTAATGAAAGACACAGATCTTGTGAATCCAGTCAACATTTACGATTTTTAAAATGTTTTACAGGGAAGACACAATATGTAAAGATGTACATCTATTACCTAAAAACACATTAGCATAATCCACCATCTTTTATTTGTCCACCAACACCAGTAGCCATCACCAATTCGGCTAAACTAAGATATTTATAGCCCCTAACCAACAAAAAAACTCATTAGATGACAGTCTGATAACATATTTATGGTATGGGATAGGTTTTGTTAGAAAAAAGTGCATATTTCAGGTATATGGCATAGTTTACAATTGCACCCACCATCACAAATGGACTAGAATAATTACAATGAGCAACGTGTTTACCTAACTACTAATCATCAAACATTTCGTAAAAATACACAGCATACACGAATCGAAAGACACAGATCCTGTGAATACAGACAATATTTCAGATTTTCTAAGTGTCTTACAGCGAAAACACAATAAATCGTTATATTAGCTTAGCACATAGCAATTAGCAGCCCAGCATTGATTCTAGCCAAAGTGAGCGATAAAAGTCAACATCGCCAAAAGATATTAATTTTTTCACTAACCTTCTCAGAATTCTTCCGATGACACT
>NC_074676.1:52071794-52076794 GCF_029448725.1 Salvelinus fontinalis
ACAACAAAACGTGAAGCTATACAGACTAAGTGCAGGCAACATGCAACCTAGACATAGACAAACCAGACACAACACATAGAATGCCCACCCAACTCACGTCCTGACCCACTAAACAAACCATTACCACAATAACTAGGGTCAGAACGTGACAGTGTTGGTCTGTGGTTGCAACCATTACACACCACTTGACACATATATTGATCTGTAAATTGATTATTCCAGTTACTAATAAGCATGCAGCCAGAAAATTATTGTAAAAAGTCTGTTAAATCCCTGTGGATTGATGAGGAATGTAAAAATTTTGTGGCTGTGAGGGATGAACCAAAAAGGAATGGCAAATAAGTCTGTTTGCGCAGCCGATTGGTAAACGTACTATACATTGAGAAATCATGTGACTAAACTGAACAGAGATAGATAAGAAATTGTATAGTATAAAACAAAGATAAATGTCATAGGGAATGAGAGTAAAAAGCTTTTGAGCACCTTAAATGTAATTTGGGGCAAAAAGGCGAACTTGTCTACAACTTTCATTGAATCAGATGGCTCGTTCATTACAACACCCGCTGATATTGCCAACTATAATTATTCTTTACTTGGTAAGATTAGCACATTTTGGCATGAAATGCCAACAACAAATTCTTTACCTGTACATCTATGTACAATTCCAGTCAAAATATTCGACACACCTTCTCATTCAAGGGTTTTTCTTTATTTGGCAATTTTCTACATTGTAGAATAATAGTGAAGACATCAAAACTATGACATAACACATATGGAATCATTTAGTAACAAAACTCTTAAGGATCGGCCCCTTTTTTTCCATTTTCGCACAGGCCCTGAAGCAAGGATATGCATTTCCTTGGTACCATTTGAAAGGAAACACTTAGAATTTTGTGGAAATGTGAAAGAAATGTAGAAGAATATTAATCTGGTAAAATATGATAAATAGAAAATAACAACCGTTCTTTTTGTATTTTTTTTTACCATCATCTTTGAAATGTAAAGAGAAAGGCCATAATGTCACGCCCTGACCTTAGAGAGTCTTTTTATGTCTCTATTTTGTTTGGTCAGGGTGTGATTTGGGTGGGCATTCTATGTCCTTTACATTCTATGTTTTGTTTTCTATGTTTCTTTATTTCTATATTTTGGCCGGGTATGGTTCTCAATCAGGGACAGCTGTCTATCGTTGTTTCTGATTGGGAACCATGCTTAGGTATCCCCTTTTTCCTCACCGTTGGGTGTGGGTAGTTAACTTTGTTAGAGGCTTCATAGCCCTGTTAAGCTTCACGGTCGTTCTGTATTGTTTATTGTTTTGTTGGTGACATTCAAATAAAAATGAATATGTACGCTCACCACGCTGCACCTTGGTTTTCTTCCAGCATCGGCCGTGACACATAATGTATTATTCCAGCTCAGGTGCAATTTAGATATTGGCCACTAGAGGGCAGCAGTGTATTTGCAAAGTTTTAGACTGATTCAATGAACCATTGCATTTCTGTAAAAAAAATTATATCAAGACTGCCCAAATGTGCCTAATGTGCTTATTAATAACTTTTCATGTTCAAAACTGTGCACTCTCCTCAAACAATTGCATGGTATTCTTTCACTGTAAAGCTACTGTAAATTGGACAGCACAGTTAGATAAACAATAATTTAAGCTTTCGGTCAATATCAGATATGTCTATGTCCTGGGAAATGTTCGTGTTACTTACAACCTCATGCTAATCGCATTAGCCTACGTTAACTCAACCATCCCGCAGGGGACCCACCAATCCTGAAGAAGTTTTATACAAATCAAAATATATTTTAGATTCTTCAAAGTTGCCAGCCTTTGTCTTGATGACAGCTTTGCACACTCTCTCTACATTTTCTCAACCAGCTTCACCTGCAATGCTTTTCCAACAGACTTGAAGGAGTTCCCACATATGCTGAGCACTTGTTGGCTACTTTTGCTTCACTCTGCAGCCCAACTCATCCCAACTCATCTCTTGATATCCATGACTGCCAGATGGTGAAGCATGATTCAGCGAGCTTTGCACCACTCCAGCCGATGCTTGGCATTACCAACTTCACGGCATGGTTAGATTTTGCTTGTGTGCGGCTACTCGGACATGGAAAAACATTTCATGAAGCTCCTGACAAACAGTGTGCTGACATTGCTTCCAGAGGCAGTTAGGACCTCGATAGTTAGTGTTGCAACCGAGGACAGACAATTTTTATGCACTACTTGCTTCAGCACTCGTTGGTCCCATTCTGTGAGCTTGTTTGGTCTACCACTTTGCTGCTGAGCCATTGTTGCTTCAAAACGTTTCCACTTCAAAATAACAGCACTTACAGTTGACCGGGGAAGCTCAGGGGCAAGAATTTTGATGAGTGACCTGTTGGAAAGGTGTCATCCTATGACCTTGCCACATTGAATGTTACTGAACTCTTCAGTGCGGGCCATTCTACATGCCCGATTTCTGTCTATGGAAATGTCATGTCTGTCTGCTTGATTTGATACACCTGTCAGCAACTGGTGTGGCTGAAATAGCTGAATCCGCTCATTTGAAGGGGTGACCACATACTTTCTTGCCATGTAGTGGATATTGTATATAAATATATATATATATATATATATATTGAACAAAAATATAAATGCAACATGTAAAGTGTTGGTCCGAAGTTTCTTCCACCTTCTCTCTTTCTTCTCACAAATGTGTTTTACATCCCTGTTAGTGAGCATTTCTCCTTTGCCAAGATAATCCATCCACCTGACAAGTATGGCATATAAAGAAGCTGATTAAACAGCATGCTCATTACACAGGTGCACCTTGTGCTCGGGACAAGAAAAGGCCACTCTAAAAATGTGCAGTTTTGACACACAACACAATGCAACAGATTTCTCAAGTTTTGAAGGAGCTTGTAATTTGAATGCTGACTGCATGAACGTACCAGAGCTTTTGCCAGAGAATTGAGTGTTAATTCCTCTACCATAAACCGCCTCCAATGTCGTTTTAGAGAATTTGGCAGTACGTCCAACTGGCCTAATAACCGCAGACCATGTGTATGGCGTCGTGTGGGCGAGCCATTGGCTGATGCCGTTGTGAACAGAGTGCCCCATTTTTTATTAATTTGTAAAATGTTGAAAATACAATTCAATTTTTACATTATGCGGAATTGTGTGTAGGTCAGTGACAAAAAAAAATCTAAATTGAATCTATTTAAAATTCAGGCTCTAACACAAAATGATCAGGAAAAAGTCAGGGGGCGTGAAAACTTTCTGAATGGCACTGTAGCTACTTCTATCAATCCAGTATCCCTGCACATTGTAAATATGGGATTTGAACTAATCCTGTGTATAGTATGATTACCCCTAAACATATCTACCTCCATCCCTCCAGTATCCCTGCACATTGTAAATATGGTATTGGAACTGCTAACTTACCTTATCATGTTCTTCTTATTTTTATTTCTCGTGTATTATTGTTCTACCTTGTAATTTTAGGATTACATTGTTATTGATTATTACATTGTTGGGGTTAGAGCTTGGAAGAAAGGCATTTCACTGTACTTGTGCATCAGTGGAGACTGCTGAGGGGAGGATGGCTCAAAATAATGGCTGGAACGAAGTAAATGGAATGGCATCATGTGTTTGATGTATTTGACACCAGTCCACCTATTCCGCTGCAGCTATTACCATCTTTCCCAATTCAGGTGTCACCAACTTCCTGTGTTGTGCATGTGACTTTAACACTTGCAACTTGTATTCTGGCTCCGGCCAACCCATTGGTTTCTGGAACAATCAGATGGGAAAGGAAATGCCTTCAAATGAAATGTGTCTTCCGCATTTAACCCACCCCTCTGAATCAGAGAGGTGCATTGTGGGGGGGTTTCCATAATCGACATCCACGCCATCGGCGTCCGGGGTACTGTCTTTTCCAGTGGCAGAACGACATATTTTTACCTCGTCAGCTCGGGAATTCGATCCAGCAACCTTTCGGTTACAGGCCCAACGCTCTAACCACTAGGCTACCTGCCGCCCCTCGATTGTGTTTGCATTCGGTGAAAGGTCAGTGGGTGGGTACTCTCATTGCGGAGAAGAAACTATCGTCAGTGGGCGGAGCATAGCGTATGGCCGGAGCAAGGAGTCTGGTTAGGCTGGCAATATATCTCTAGCTTCCTCATCGCTACGCAGAAGCATGGATACATTATAGAATTATGAAAGGCCACATTACAGTGTATCTCATTAATAAAAGTCGAAGCATTTGTTACTTAGATTGACGTACAAGTGCAGCAATAGACCGGACTAACAACCCATAACTAACAACCCATAACTAACAACCCATAACTAACAACCCATAACTAACAACCCATAACTAACAACCCATAACTAACAACTAACAACCCATAACTAACAACCCATAACTAACAACCCATAACTAACAACCCATAACTAACAACCCATAACTAACAACTAACAACCCATAACTAACAACCCATAACTAACAACCCAAAACTAACAACTAACAACCCATAACTAACAACCCATAACTAACAACCCATAACTAACAACTAACAACCCATAACTAACAACCCATAACTAACAACCCATAACTAACAACTAAACAACCCCATAACTAACAACCCATAACTAACAACCCATAACTAACAACTAACAACCCATAACTAACAACTAACAACCCATAACTAACAACCCATAACTAACAACTAACAACCCATAACTAACAACTAACAACCCATAACTAACAACTAACAACCCATAACTAACAACTAACAACCCATAACTAACAACTAACAACCCATAACTAACAACTAACAACCCATAACTAACAACCCATAACTAACAACTAACAACCCATAACTAACAACCCATAACTAACAACCCATAACTAACAACTAACAACCCATAACTAACAACCCATAACTAACAACTAACAACCCATAACTAACAACTAACAACCCATAACTAACAACTAACAACTCATAACTAACAACCC
>NC_074676.1:52081794-52089294 GCF_029448725.1 Salvelinus fontinalis
CCATCCAACCTGACAGTGCTTGAGTGGATCTGCAAAGAATAATGGGAGAAACTCCCCAAATACAGATGTGCCAAGCTTGTAGCGTCATACATGTTTCATTTGTGTTTAGATTGATGAGGGAATTATTATTATTTAATTTAGTTTAGAATAAGGCTGAAACGTAACAAATGCACTGTAGTCGATTTGATGATGTTGAAATGGTGCTGGAAAAGTGGAGGCAGCTCCTGTTTTCTTTGTAACTTGCTGTAACCTTTCTTGTTTATAAATCAATGGTTGTTTAGTAATCAATTTTTTTTTTTGAAACATTGGTCAAGTAACCGTTTTGCCTGAAATGAAATGAAAAACAAGATTCTCTGGTCTGATGAAACCAAGATTGTGGTCCACTGGATACATGCTGCTCTAACACTTCTCTGATGAAACCAAGATTGTGGTCCACTGGATATATGCTGCTCTAACACTTCTCTGATGAAACCAAGATTGTGGTCCACTGGATATATGCTGCTCTAACGCGTCTCTGATGAAAACAAAGATGAGGTTGAGGTCCACTGGATATGCTGCTCTAACACTTCTCTGACAAAAACAAAGATGATGTTGATTTTTATTAGTGACTGTTATTATTGATTTTTATTAGTGACGATTATTAGTGACTTTCTCGCACCGGGTCCTGACAGTACAAGGAGCCGTTCCTAGGGCTCAGTGTTTCTGTCAGGACCCGGTGCGAGAAACAGTCACTAATAATCGTCAGAACCCAGAAGATGAGGCAGACACAGCAGTACTAGAGATGGTTGGTTTAATAAAAGAACAAAATCTTCAGGCAAAGAAACTAAATCCACAATGTCCAAAAATAAAGCCAAGAGGCACAAAATGGAAATCCTCCAAAATACAAAAGAAACTCCACAAAGTGGTAAAAAACAGCAGGGAAAAACAAACGTCAAAAGATTACTCAAATAATACACAAGAACTAAACCAGAGAACCTCTGGAAAATCCAACAAGAGAAATATCTGTATAAAACAAGGCTTGGGCTGGGGCTGGGTGCTAACTTACAAACACTGAGCAAGGAACTGAGGAACACACAGGGTTTAAATACTAACAAGGGAATGACCTACAGGTGCAAACAATAAGTAGAGCAAGAAAAACAAAAGGTACAAAAAAAGTGCAATGGGGACATCTAGTGACCAAAACCCGAACAGTCTTGGCCAAAACCTGACACAAACAACACAATTATCACAACACACAGGTTGTTATTTGGATATGTTTACCCACGTACCACTACTGAGTTACATATTTATCTACGTAGCCAATTGGAGATGAGACACCAGGGTTAGAAATCAGAAATCAATGTTGAATCTCACAGCAATGTAAACAATGAACATGATGGACATTACACAGAATACTTCTTCGGCCAGAGTGGTTGAAACAACCACTTTTCATAGATGGCCTATAGGAAGGACATCCATAGATTTGCCCAGGCCAGTGACTTATATAGAGCTGGACTGTACGTGGTCTGTTTGGTTTCTGTACAGTCAGTTAAAACCTCTAACGCCTCCCTAACCCGGATCCGGGATCCCCCCATCAAGAAAGCTGACTAGCATAGCCTAGCCTAAAGCCACAGGGATATCATATAATAAAATGTTCATGAAATCACAAGTCCAAGACACCAAATGAAAGATACACATCTTGTGAATCAAGCCATCATTTCTGATTTTTAAATTGTTTTACAGGGAAGACACAATATGTAAATCTATTAGCTAACCACGTTAGCAAAAGACACCACTTCTTTACTCCACCATTTTTTTACTCCATCAGCAGCTATCACAAATTCGACCAAATAAAGATATAAATAGCCACTAACCAAGAAACAACCTCATCAGATGACAGTCTGATAACATATTTATTGTATAGCATATGTTTTGTTAGAAAAATGTGCATAGTTCAGGTATAAATCAGAGTTTACCATTGCAGCCACCATCACAACTCTCACCAAAGCGACTAGAATAACTACAGAGACCATCGTGTATTAGCTAATTACTCATCATAAAACATTTCCTAAAAATACACAGCGTACAGCAGATGAAAGACACAGATCTTGTGAATCGTGACAATATTTCAGATTTTCTAAGTGTTTTACAGCGAAAACACAATATAGCGTTATATTAGCTTACCACAATAGCAAACATCACAACAGCATCGATTCAAGGCAAAAATAGCGATAACGTATAAACCACCAAAATATATTAATTTTTTCACTAACCTTCTCAGAATTCTTCAGATGACAGTCCTATAACATCATATTACACAATGCATATAGAGTTTGTTGGAAAATGTGCATATTTAGCGGCACAAATCGTGCTTATACAATGAGAATAGTGTCCAAAACCTCAAGCAATCTGTCCGGCGCCATCTTGGAGAGGCACCTATTCTAATCGAAAACTATTCATGAACTTGACTAAAAAAATACAGGTTGGACAGCAATTGAAAGACAAATTAGTTCTTAATGCAATCGCTGGGTTACATTTTTAAAATTAACGTTACTTCAAGCATACAGCGTGCGCTAAAGCGAGACCGCACCATAATTCATGGTCGGAATTATTTTTTGACATTTGTCAACATAAGTACAAATTAACAGCATAAAGACTGCTTACTATTTGTTGAGCTTCCATCAGAATCTTTGGCAAGGTGTCCTTTCTCCAGAACAATCGTCTTTTGGCTGAAAGATGTCCTCTTGTCCTGTCGAATTAGCCGCTAACGTTAGCCACCAGAGAGATAGAGAGGGAGAGCAATAGAGAGGGAGAGCGTCCTAGATATAGAGGGAGAGAGAGAGAGAGCAAAAGAAACAGAGAAATAAACAGAGAAAGAGAGAGAGAGGGAGAGAGAGAGAGAGAGAGAGAGACAAAGAGAGATAGAGAGAGAGATAGAGTGAGAGATAGAGAGGGAGAGATAGAGAGGGAGAGCGTCATAGATATAGAGGGAGAGAGAGAGAGAGAGAGCAAAAGAAACAGAGAAAGAAACAGAGAAAGAGAGAGAGAGAGACAAAGAGAGAGAGATAGAGAGAGAGAGATAGAGAGAGAGATAGAGAGGGAGAGAGTGTTAAATAGAGAGAGAAAAAGAGACACAGAAAAAGAGTGAGACAGCGAGAGAGAGAGAGAGAGAGAGAGAGAGAGAGAGAGAGAGAGAGAGAGAGACAGAGAGAGAGAGAGAGAGAGAGAGAGAGAGAGAGAGAGAGAGAGAGAGAGAGAGAGAGAGAGAGAGAGAGAGAGGAGAGAGAGAGAGAGAGAGAGATAGAGAGAGAGAGAGAGAGAGAAAGAGAGCAAAGGCACTCAGTGAGGCTTTCATTGAAGGGGTCCTGAGGAGAGTGACGTTAAACATCCCAAGGTATTGTCCCAGTGGGCTTATCAGCATTGACAGCTCCTCGGCCAACCTAAGTGACTGACAGAGGGGTTATGGTGCCAACGGCAGGAGAATGGGTACTGGAGGAATGCAGAGGGGCCAGTCACACAAACACGCTGGTACCAGTTTCTATAGAGGTAGGATTTTAAGTTGAGAAAATGTGTTACAGGTGAAAAATGATCCTGCAGCAACAGGAAATGTGAATTATTATGTGGATTATAATTACTGGATCTTTTTTTGTAAGGGTTGATACATTTTTTTCATTAGGGCAAATATAGTCTGACTTTATAAAGTGGAAATTACAAGCTTTTAAAGACTTGTTGAACCTCAAATAATAATATCCTACATCTGTACCAAACTATACTGTGCCAATACATCTAATATGAAATGTAGTTGTATAAGCGGGAACAGGACTTTGTATAACCCTAATAGTTAAGAGTTAAAACCAAGGAGTAGATGAATTCATTCTCTGACATTATTGAATCAGGAAGTAAGCTTCTTAGTTCCACTCCCTCTGCTTCACCATGTGCTGAATGTTGAATACTACATGACAAGAGACACACATTAAGAGATGGAGAGAATAGCAGTAAAGAAAGGTGAAGAATATGGATGAGACAGAGAAGGAGATAGACAGACACAGAGAGACAGACACAGGGAGAAAGAGAGACAGACATAGAGAGAAAGAGAGACAGACACAGAGAGACAGAGACAGACGGACACAAAGGGACAGAGAGACAGACACAGAGAGACAGCGTAACAGACACAGATAGACAGAGAGACAGACACAAAGAGACAGACACAGAGAGACAGACACAAAGAGACAGACACAGATATACAGACACAGATAGACAGAGACAGAGAGACAGATACAGGGAGACAGATACAGGGAGACAGAGAGACAGACACAGAGACAGAGAGACAGACACAGAGAAACAGAGACAGACAGACACAAAGGGACAGAGAGACAGACATGGAGAGACAGAGAGACAGACACAGACAGACAGCGTGAAAGACACAGAGAGACAGACACAAATAGACAGACATAGAGAGACAGAGAGACAGACACAAAGAGACAGACACAGAGAGACAGAGAGACATACACAAAGAGACAGACACAGAGAGACAGAAACAGAGAGACAGAGACATAGACAGAGACAGAGAAAGAGACAAAGACAGAGAGACAGACACAGAGAGACAGACACAGATAGACAGACACAGAGAGACAGAGAGACATACACAAAGAGACAGACACAGAGAGACAGAGAGACAGACACAGAGAGACATAGACATAGAGACTGAGACAGAGAGACAGAGAGACAGACACAAAGAGACAGACACAAAGAGACAGACACAGAGAGACAGAGAGACAGACACAAAGAGACAGACACAGATAGACAGACACAGAGAGACAGAGAGACAGAGAAATCGACAAAGACAGAGAGACAGACACCGAGAGACAGACACAGATAGACAGACACAGAGAGACAGAGAGACAGACACAAAGAGACAGACACAGAGAGACAGAGACATAGAGACTGAGACAGAGAGACAGACACAAAGAGACAGACACAAAGAGACAGACACAGAGAGACAGAGATACAGAGAGACAGAGACAGAGATACAGAGAGACAGAGAGACAGACACAGAGAGACAGACAGGGAGACATAGAGACAGACACAGAGATACAGAGAGACAGACACAGAGACATACAGACACAAATGGACAGAGAGACAGACAGAGAGACAGCGAGACAGACACAGAGAGACAGCGTGACAGACACAGAGAGACAGAGAGACAGACACAAAGAGACAGACACAGAGAGAGAGAGACAGAGACAGAGACAGAGAGAGAGACAGAGAGACAGACACAGAGAGAAAGACACAGAGAGACAGACACAGAGACACAGAGAGACAGAGAGGCAGAGAGACAGAGAGACAGAGAGACAGAGAGGCAGAGATACAGAGAGACAGAGAGACAGAGACAGAGATACAGAGAGACAGAGAGACAGAGAGACAGAGAGACAGAGATACCGAGATACAGAGAGACAGAGAGACAGAGAGACAGAGACAGAGATACAGAGATACAGAGAGACAGAGAGACAGAGACAGAGATACAGAGATACAGAGAGACAGAGAGAAAGGCAGTGAGGAAATGTGAATCAAATAAATGTGAATGAAGCCTCCATGCACCTCCTAATCAACCGTCTCCAGATAATGATATGTTTGGGGATCCTGTCTGGATCCTGTCTGGATCCTGTCTGGATCCTGTATGGATCACATATGGATCCTGTCTGGATCCTGTCTGGATCCTGTCTGGATCACATATGGATCCTGCGACTCAACAGAAAGACGCTCTAGCTGAATTTAAATGACTGTTTTGAAGGTCATCTCCGCTCCATTGGTGCCGTAGGGTGGACCCCAGGACGGTTGAAGGTCACCTCCGCTCTGTTGCTCCCAAAGGGTGGACCCCCGGATGAATGAAGGTCACCTCCACTCTGTTGCTCCCAAAGGGTGGACCCCAGGACGGTTGAAGGTCACCTCCGCTCTGTTGCTCCCAAAGGGTGGACCCCAGGACGGTTGAAGGTCACCTCCACTCCGTTGGTGCCGTAGGGATGACCCCAGGACGGTTGAAGGTCACCTCCGCTCCGTTGGTGCCGTAGGGTCGACCCCAGGACGGTTGAAGGTCATCTCCGCTCCATTGGTGCCGTAGGGATGACCCCAGGACGGTTGAAGGTCACCTCCACTCCGTTGGTGCCGTAGGGATGACCAAAGTACGGTTGAAGGTCACCTCCGCTCCGTTGGTCCCGTAGGGTCGACCCCAGGACGTCTGAAGGTCCCCACCACTTCGTTGGTCCCGTAGGGTTGACCCCAGGATGGTTGAAGGTCCCCACCGCTCCGTTGGTCCCGTAGGGTCGACCCAAGGATGGTTGACGTTCCCCACCGCTCTGTTGGTCCCGTAAGGACGACCCCAGGACGGTTGAAGGTCCCCTCCGCAACGTTGGTGCCGTAGGGATGACCCCAGTACGGTTGAAGGTCACCTCCGCTCCGTTGGTCCCGTATGGTCGACCCCAGGACGGTTGAAGGTCCCCTCCGCAACGTTGGTCCCGTAGGGTCGACCCCAGGATGGTTGAAGGTCCCCACCACTCCGTTGGTCCCGTAGGGTTGACCCCAGGTCGGTTGAAGGTCCCCACCGCTCCGTTGGTCCCGTAGGGTTGACCCCAGGATGGTTGAAGGTCCCCACCGCTCCGTTGGTCCCCAGGACGGTTGAAGGTCCTGGGGACCCAGAACAGGGCTCCGGGCAGCCGAGCGGAAATGGAGGAAAACTCGCCTCCCTGCGGACCTGGCATCCTTTCACTCCCTCCTCTCTACATTTTCCTCTTCTGTCTCTGCTGCTAAAGCCACTTTCTACCACTCTAAATTCCAAGCATCTGCCTCTAACCCTAGGAAGCTCTTTGCCACCTTCTCCTCCCTCCTGAATCCTCCTCCCCCTCCCCCCCCCTCCTCCCTCTCTGCAGACGACTTCGTCAACCATTTTGAAAAGAAGGTCGACGACATCCGATCCTCGTTCGCTAAGTCAAACGACACCGCTGGTTCTGCTCACACTGCCCAACCCTGTGCTTTGACCTCTTTCTCCCCTCTCTCTCCAGATGAAATCTCGCGTCTTGTGACGGCCGGCCGCCCAACAACCTGCCCGCTTGACCCTATCCCCTCCTCTCTTCTCCAGACCATTTCCGGAGACCTTCTACCTTACCTCACCTCGCTCATCAACTCATCCTTGACCGCTGGCTACGTCCCTTCCGTCTTCAAGAGAGCGAGAGTTGCACCCCTTCTGAAAAAACCTACACTCGATCCCTCCGATGTCAACAACTACAGACCAGTATCCCTTCTTTCTTTTCTCTCCAAAACTCTTGAACGTGCCGTCCTTGGCCAGCTCTCCTGCTATCTCTCTCAGAATGACCTTCTTGATCCAAATCAGTCAGGTTTCAAGACTAGTCACTCAACTGAGACTGCTCTTCTCTGTATCACGGAGGCGCTCCGCACTGCTAAAGCTAACTCTCTCTCCTCTGCTCTCATCCTTCTAGACCTATCGGCTGCCTTCGATACTGTGAACCA
>NC_074676.1:52094294-52114294 GCF_029448725.1 Salvelinus fontinalis
CAAACCTTAACCCTATACCCACTAGAAATAGCATCGGACCTTGTGGGGACTAACAAAATGTCCCCAGCTGGTCAACTTTTTGTTTGTTTACTATTCTTGTAGGGACTTCTGGTCCCCACAAGAATAGTTAAACACGTCCACACACACACACACACACACATACGCACACACACACACACGCTCGCTCGGTCACTCACACACACCCACACACGCTAACACACACCCATAAACACACACCTTAACACACACGCCAACACACACACACCCACACACACATCCACACATCCACACACACACGAACACGCTCACACACATGCACACGCTCACACACACACACACGCTCACACACCCACACACCCACGCACACACACACCCACACACCCACGCTCACACACCCACGCTCACACACCCACACACCCACGCTCACACACCCACGCTCACACACCCACGCTCACACACCCACGCTCACACACCCATACACCCACGCTCACACACCCACGCTCACACACCCACGCTCACACACCCACACACCCACGCTCACACACCCACGCTCACACACCCACGCTCACACACCCACGCTCACACACCCACGCTCACACACCCACGCTCACACACCCATACACCCACGCTCACACACCCACGCTCACACACCCACACACCCACGCTCACACACAGAGTGATATTAGCGTTCCAACAAACGGGACAGAGTGTTCTATGCCTATGAGAAAGGTCATGTATAATGTAGCTGTGGAAACTCTGTAGTCTCATTGAATTGACCAAAACCCCATACGACCGGTGCCCAGCTATCACCTGCGTGTCTAAAAATGTCACCTACACCCAACATTGGTGGCTAGCACTCTCTCTCACTCTCTCTCCTATATCCATCAGACATCTCTCTCTTCTTTGTCCGTCAGACATCCCTCTCTCTCCTATGTCCATAAAACATCTCTCTCTTCATTGTCCGTCAGACATGTCTCTCTCTCTCTCCTTTGTCCATCAGACATCTCTCTCTTCTTCGTCTGTCAGACATCTCTGTCTCCTATGTCCATAAGACATATCTCTCTTCTTTGTCCATCAGGATGAGCCTGGTTGATCTGCCAGGAGTTAATAGTTCATCATCATGACCAATACATTCCCTCCTGATCCCAGTTTGCCTTCATCATCATTACATTCCCTCCTAATCCCAGTTCACCTTCATCATCATTACATTCCCCCCTGATCCCAGTTCACCTTCATCATCATTACATTTCCTGCTGATCCCAGTTCACCTTCATCATCATTACATTCCCTCCTAATCCAAGTTTACCAAAACCAAAACCAACTCACACTCCCAACTGGGCATAGAACCAAAACCAACTCACATTCCTAACTGGGCATAGAACCAAAACCAACTCACATTCCCAACTGGGCATAGAACCAAAACCAACTCACATTCCCAACTGGGCATAGAACCAAAGCCAACTCACCTTCCCAACTGGGCAGAGAACCAAAACCAACTCACATTCCTAACTGGGCATAGAACCAAAACCAACTCACATTCCCAACTGGGCATAGAACCAAAACCAACTCACATTCCTAACTGGGCATAGAACCAAAACCAACTCACATTCCCAACTGGGCATAGAACCAAAACCAACTCACATTCCCAACTGGGCATAGAACCAAAGCCAACTCACCTTCCCAACTGGGCAGAGAACCAAAACCAACTCACCTTCCCAACTGGGCAGAGAACCAAAGCCAACTCACATTCCCAACTAAGCATAGAACCAAAACCAACTCCCACTCCCAACTAGGCATAGAACCAAAGCCCACTTCTAACTGTTTCCGTCTGCAAGGGAGGAGAACTTTCTCCTTGTTGTTGATCCTTATGGCCTTCTTTTCTCTTCAGCTCTCAGTCTGTCAACAAGTCCTGCTATGTGTCTGGAGTATGAAATCACCTGAGGCACCTCCTGGCAAGCGTCTAACCTATGTTCCTAGTCCTTTGAGTGTTGCCCAGGCGAGGTCTGTATTGTTCAGAGGCAATATTTCCTTGTCTAGCCAGGAAGTTGGCCATGTCTGTCCAGGACTCATTATCTTTAGAGCTCTGACAGAGATGACGGGGACCACAGATACCTCTAGCAGACCATTAGCACTGTCTTACTAAGACACACACCTGAACACACTCACAGACACACACAGACACACACAGACACACACACACACACACACACACACACACACACACACACACACACACACACACACACACACACACACACACACACACACACACACACACACACACACGCGCGCACACACACACACACGCGCACAGAGAGAGAGAGAGAGAGACATATTTATGCACCTCACAATCAGCCTTCTGCATTCTTCCAGTCAGGAGAGAACAGACAGGCCAGACACTTGACCTTTTGCACCAGACAGCTCTGACCCTACAGGCTTCGTGTCCCCTGCTACGCTGTGTGAGAGAGAGAGAGAGAGAGAGAGAGAGAGAGAGAGAGAGAGAGAGAGAGAGAGAGAGAGAGAGAGAGAGAGAGAGAGAGAGAGAGAGAGAGAGAGAGAGAGAGAGAGAGAGAGAGAGAGAGAGAGAGAGAGAGAGAGAGAGAGAGAGAGAGAGAGAGAGAGAGAGAGAGAGAGAGAGAGACAGAGAGACAGAGACAGAGACAGAGACAGAGACAGAGACAGAGACAGAGACAGAGACAGAGACAGAGACAGAGACAGAGACAGAGACAGAGACAGAGACAGAGACAGAGACAGAGACAGAGACAGAGACAGAGACAGAGACAGAGACAGAGACAGAGACAGAGACAGAGAGAGATAGATAGATTTGTGTCCAATAACAAGTCCCTTTCCCACCCACAGTCAATGCACCGAATACAACAAGTGTAGACCTTAAACGTGAAATGCTTTTTTACAAGCCCTTAAACAACAGTGTAGTTCAAGAGGAATAACATAGACTTAAATAAAAGGTAGACTTAAATAAAACGTTATAATAAAAAGTAACACAATAAGAATAACAATAACGAGGCTATATACAGGGGCCACCGGTGCCGAGTCAGTGTGCAGGGGTACAGGCTAGTTGAGGTAATCTGAGCATGTAGGTGGGGATGAAGTGACAATGCATAGATAATAAAAAAACAGCGAGAAGTACCAGTGAGCAGTGTACAAGAGGGGGGGGTGTCAATGTAAATTGTCCCGTGGCGATTTTTATGAATTGTTCAGCAGTCTAATGGCTTGGGGGTAGAAGCTGTTGAGGAGCCTTTTGGTCATAGACTTGGCGCTCCGGTACCGCTTCCCGTGCGGTAGCAGAGAGAACAGTCTATGACTTGGGTGACTGGAGTCTTTGAAAAATGTTTGGGCCTTCCTCTGACACCGCCTGGTATAGAGGTCCTGCATGACAGGAAGCTTGGCCCCAGTGATGTACTGGGCCATTCACACTACCCTCTGTAGCACCTTACGGTCAGATGCCGAGCAGTTGCCATACCAGGCGGTGATGCATCCGGTCAGGATGCTCTCGACGGTGCAGCTCAAGAACCTTTTGAAGAACAGGGGTACCATGCAAATCTTTTCAGTCTCCTGAGGGGGTATAGGTTTTGTCGTGCCCTCTTCACGATTGTGGACACCAAGGAACTTGAAACTCTCGACCCGCTCCACTACAGTCCCGTCGATGTTAATGGGGGCCTGTTCGGCCTGCGTTTTCCTGTAGTCCACGATCAGCTCCTTTGTCTTGCTCACATTGAGCGAGAGGTTGTTGTCCTGGCACCACAATACCAGTTCCCTGACCTCCTCCCTATAGGCCGTCTCATCGTTGTCGGTGATCAGGCCTGCCACTGTTGTGTCGTCAGCAAACTTAATGATGGTGTTGGAGTCAAGTTTGGCCATGCAGTCGTGGGTGAACAGGGAATACATGAGGGGACTAAGTACACACCCCTGAGGCACCCCAGAGTTAAGGTTCAGCGTGGGAGACATGTTGTTGCCTACTCTTACCACCTGGGGGTGGCCCATCAGGAACTCCAGGATCCAGTTGCAGAGGGAGGTGTTTAGTCCCAGAGTCCTTAGCTTAGTGATGAGCTTCTTGGGCACTATCGTGTTGAACGCTGAGCTGTAGTTGATGAATAGCATTCTTACAAAGGTGTTCCTATTGTCTAGATGAGAAAGGGCGGTGTGGAGTGCGATTGAGATTGTATCATCTGTGGATCTGTTGTGGCGGTATGCAAACTGGAGTGGGTCTAGGGTGTCCGGGAGGATGCTGTTTATGTAAGCCATGACCTGCCTTTCAAAGCACTTCATGGCTACCGACATGAGTGCCACGGGGCGGTAATCATTTAAGCAGGTTAGCTTCGCTTCCTTGGGCACAGGGACTATGCTGTTCTGCTTGAAACATGTAGGTATTACAGACTCAGTCAGGGAGAGGTTAAAAATGTCGGTGAAGATACTTGACAGTTGGTCTGCGCATGCTTTAATTACACGTCCTGGTAATCCGTATGGATAATAAGGTGCCCAGAGTAAACTGCCTGCTACTCAGGCCCCAAAGCTAGAATATGCATATAATTAGTAGATTTGTATAGAAAACACTCTGTGTTCAACCAGGAAGTGGGAAATCTGAGGTTTGTAGTTTTTCAAGTCAATACCTATCGAATAAACAGTGTATATGGGGTCATACTGCACTTCCTAAGGCTTCCACTAGACGTCAACAGTCTTTAGAACCTTGTTTCAGGCTTCTACTGTGAAGGGGGAGGGAATAAGAGCTGATTGAGTAAGAGGTCTGGCAGAATGCATGCGCACCATGAGAGGTGTGTTCCTTTTCCTTTCTACAGACAAAGGAATTCTCCGGTTGAAACATTATTGAAGATTTATGATAAAAAGCATCCTAAAGATTGATTCTATACATCGTTGATATGTTTCTACGAACTGTAATATAACTTTTTGCGCTTTTCATCTTAAACTAAGCGATTGCGCATTGAGCATTTGGATTACTGGGCTGATCGCGCGAACAAAAAAGAGACTTTTTGACATAAATTATGGACTTTATCGAACAAAACAAACATTTATTGTGGAACTGGGATTCCTGGGAGTGCATTCCGATGAAGATCATCAAAGGTAAGTGAATATTTATAACGCTATTTCTGAGTTTTGTGACACCTCTCCTTCTTTGAAAAATGGCTGTATGTTTTTCTGTGACTTGGCGCTGACCAAACATAATCGCAAGGTGTGCTTTCGCCATAAAGCCTTTTTGAAATCTGACACAGCGGCTGCATTAAGGAGAAGTGTATCTATATATCCATGCATAACACTTGTATCTTATATCAATGTTCAGTATGAGTATTTCTGTAATTTCATGTGGCTCTTTGCACTTTCACCGGATGTTTGTTTGAGACAATGCATTTCTGAACATAAAACACCAATTTCAAATGAGGTTTTTGGACATAGAGATTAACTTTATCGAACAAAAAACACACATTTATTGTGTAACATGAAGTCCTGTGAGTGCCATCTGATGAATATCATCAAAGGTTAGTGATTAATTGATTCACTATTTCTGACATTTGTGAGCCCTCTCCTTGGCTGGAAAATGGCTGTATGGTTTTCTGTGACTAGGTGCTGACCTAACATAATCGTTTGGTGTGCTTTTGCCATAAAGCCTATTTGAAATCGGAAACTGTGGCTGGATTTACAACAAGTTTATCTTTAAAATGGTGTATAATACATACTTGTATGTTTGAGGAATTTTAATTATGGGATTTCTGTTGTTTTGAATTTGGCGCCCTGCAATTTCACTGGGTGTTGCTAGCGTCCCACATATCCCAGAGAGGTTAAAGGTTTTGTTCACATCGGCAATCGAGAGCATTATCACAGTCAGCCAGAACAGCTGGTGCTCTCGTGCATGCTTCCATGTTGCTTTCCTTGAAGCAAGCATAACAGAAATTTTGCTCATCGGGAGGCTCGTGTCGCTGGGCGGCTCGCGTCTGGGTTTCCCTTTGTAGTCCATAATAGTTTTCAAGCCCTGCCACATCTGACAAGCTTCAGTGCCGGTGTAGGATTCAATCTTAATCGTGTATTAACGCTTTCCTTGTTTGATGGTTGGTCTGAGGGCATAGCAGGATTTCTTACAGGCGTCCAGATTGGGCTCCCGCTCCTTGAAAGCGGCAGCTTTCAGGGCTTCTGGTTGGGATATGTACGTAAAGTCACTGTGGGTTTGACGTCATCGATGCACTAATTGATGAAGCCGATCAATAGAAAACCATACGTCATTTTTAACCCAGCCCCATTACTAACATACACATTTCTTCTCTACCTTCTACAATTCATTACATACAGTGGAGGACAGAGGAGCCTCTTAAAACCTCTACAGAGTACCTAACCCGGATCCGGGAGCACCCCCCACACCCCCCACACTGATTAGCATCGCTAGCATAGCGTCACAATTAAATAGTAGCATCTAAATATCATTAAATCACAAGTCCAAGACACCCAATGAAAGACACAGATCTTGTGAATAAAACCACCATTTCAGATTTTTTAAATGTTTTACAGGGAAGACACAATATGTAAATCTATTAGCTAAACACGTTAGCAAAATGACACCATTTTCTTACTCCAACAGTTTCTTACTCCATCAGGTGCTATCACCAATTCGGCTAAACTAAGATATTGATAGCCACTAACCAACAAAAAAATTCTTAAGATGACAGTCTGATAACATATTTATGGTATAGCATAGTTTTTTTTTTTTAAATGTGCATTTTTCAGGTATAAATCACAGTTCTACATTGCAGCTGCAATCTGATATAGTGCTGATGCAGCTAGAACAATTACAGAGACCAACGTTATATAACTAATTACTTGTCTTAAAACATTTCAGAAAAAATACACAGCGTACAGACATTGAAAGCCCAACATCTGGTGAATCCAAACAATATTTCAGATTTTTTAAATGTTTTATAGCGAAAACAAAATGTATCGCTAATTAGCATAACCAGGCCAGCCAGAACCGGCTGGACGCGCCCGACCAGTTCACATGCACGACAGATATATGAAATAACATCGTAAATTGGGTCTTACTATTGCTGGTCTTTCATCAGAATGTTGATCAAGGTGTCCTTAGTCCTGATGAGTCGTTCAATCCATTCACAATGGCAACCTCCCCTCTTCATTTAGCCTGGGTACTGGTCGACTGGCACGGTCAATTCCCAAAGTTAAAAAACTCAAAGAACGGAACACGGCAAAACTCCCGAAAAAATTCTAATAATCTGATTAAACTATATTGAAAAAACATACATTACGGTGATATGGTCACATGTAGCAAACAAACTTCGACACGGAGATAGTTTTCATCCGTAACGTCAGCATAACAAAAGACAATGCCACCTCTGAAAACGCGCATCTCAGAAACCGGAAGTTGTCGGTCACGCTAAAGAAATAAGTCTTATTTCACGTCAGTACAAGATAAACAAAAAATTTCTCCTCTGACGTCTTCCAGACACCCAGAGGAAGAAGAAGGAAGTGTCATTCGGGTCATAGGTGGCGTGACCATATATAGGCAGAGCTTTGAAGCGAGCATACACATCTTGCAATCTTTTTCAGGCTCAGGGAAAGTGCTGTGAAATGACCTGTGTTTGACTCAGAGACTCAATTGGAACGGTTTTAGAAACCATAGCTTGTTTTCTATCCAATGCTATATGGTTATATGCATATAGTAACAGCAATAATTGAATAAGAGGCAGTTTAGTCTGTAGAGGCAATTATGCTAATGCGAAACAGCACCCCCTGTATTCTCAAGAAGTTAAAGAAGAAGTTACAGGTCTGTGAGAGCCAGAAATCTTGCTTGTTTGTAGGTGACCAAATACTTATTTTCCACCATAATTTGCAAATAAATTCATTAAAAATCCTACAATGTGATTTTCTGCATTTTCTTTTCTCATTTTGTCTGTCATAGTTGAAGTGTACCTATGATGAAAATTACAGGCCTCTCTCATCTTTTTAAGTGGGAGAACTTGCACAATTGGTGGCTGACTAAATACTTTTTTGCCCCACTGTACATCAAGACTCTCAGGCAATCTATATAATCCACTTTTGTTAGATGTGTTTAGTGTCCGTTGTAACTAACTTGTGCCTAGACCACTCTGTTTTCCTCGATTAGAAGACATCTGCCATCGACGGGGAAAACAAGACATTGAATGCAGCACCCACGTTAGAGAGAGAGAGAGAGAAAGAAAAAGAGAAAGAGAGAAAGAAAGAGTGAAAGAAAGAGAGAAAGAAAGAGAGAGAAAAAGAGAAAGAGAAAGAGAGAAAGAGAGAGAGAGAAAGAGAGAGAGAGATATCGCACGACACAAAGGAGGGAACAGTAGTTGCCAGAACCTCGATAAACCAATCAATGAGCTGGACTCAGCAGAGCTTCAGGAGCTTTTCCCTAGTGTACGGCGTGTCTACTAACCTTTAGCAGAGACAGGGAAGAAAGGGAGGGAAAATGAAGGACAAAGGAACAGGAAGTGTCCCCTGGTGTTTTTTTTCCCCACACAGTATAATTACACATCCCGGACTCTTCCTCTGGAATGACGATAGCCGTGCTCATGTGTAGCGGTGAAAATAGCAGAGTGGCTATGGCCAAGGAAACACAGACACACTGATGGCATTACAGCTACGTAGCGATAAAGTGGCCTCACCTCTTTGTGTGCGTGTGTGCATGTGTGTGTGTGTGTGTGTGTGTGTGTGTGTGTGTGTGTGTGTGTGTGTGTGTGTGTGTGTGTGTGTGTGTGTGTGTGTGTGTGTGTGTGTGTGTGTGTGTGTGTGTGTGAGTGCATGTGTTTTTTCTGTGTGCGCCCCTGCTTGCGTGTGTGCGTGCGTGTACGTTTGCATGTGTGCATTAGTGCATGCCTACATGCACTAAGTGCGTGTTGGAGTTGGTGTGTGTTAGTTTGTGTGTGTGTGTGTACGTGTGTGTGTGTGTGTGTGAGGTTAACCTGTCATAACCTGTCAACAACATCAGTGACGGGACTTTCTTGTTATACTGACACAGAGAGGTATATGTTTGTGTTTGTGCAAGAGAGAAGTGTCAGAGAGATGGAGAACGTTTCCCAGCACCATTTCTGTGTCTGTTTAAGTGTGGTTCTGTGTGTGCACATGTACAGCAATACTATATATATATAACCAGCAGGGGATCCATTATAAATACAGACCATGACATGTACCTCAGAAACCCCACAGGCGCAGCCCAAATCAGTCTTACATTCAAAAGGTGAGAAAAGAAGCTTAACCAGGCCTATATTCTCCAGGTATTCGTGAAGACAATTTGTTTGTTTTATAATCCCTTCTGTCATTTCCATTTCGCCATATCCTGAAAGTACCCGGTCGTGTCTGAAAGGCACAATTACCTTGGTGACGTCTTACCATGGCAACAAGCCTTGCCATCTCGTATTAGGAGAAGCTGAAATTGATTGTATAATTGGATCAAAACAAATTAAATTGTATTGATCACATGCTTCGCAAACAACAGGTGTAGACTAACAGTGAAATGCTTACTTACAGGTCCTTCCCAACAATGCAGAAAGAAAATTGAGAAATAATAGAAAAATAATAACACATAAACCTCTTATCCCTTTTTTTCAATTTTCGCCTACAATTACATACCCAAATCTAACTGCCTGTAGCTCAGGCCCTGAAGCAGGGATTTGTATATTCATGGTACCATTTGAATTTTGTGGGAATGTGAAAGGAATGTAGTAGAATATAACACAATAGATCTGGTGAAAGATAATACAAAGTAAAAAAACAAATGTTCTTTGGTATTTTCATTGTTGTACCATGATCTTTGAAATGCAAGAGAAAGGCCGTAATGTATTATTCCAGCCCAGGTGCAATTTAGATTTTGACCACTAGATGGCAGTGTATTTACAAGGTTTTTACACTGATCCAATGAATCATTGCATTTCTGTTCAAAATGTTGTATTAAGACAGCCCAAATGTGCCTAATGTGTTTATTAATAACTTTTCATGTTCAAAATCGTGCACTCCCCTCAAACAATAGCATGGTATTGTTTCACTGTAATAGCTACTGTAAATTGGACAGTTCAGTTAGATTAACAAGAATTTAAGCTTTCTGCCCATGTCAGATATGTCTATGTCTGGGAAATGTTCTTGTTACTTACAACCTCATGATAACCGCATTAGCTTATGTTAGCTCAACCGATACACATTTGGTAACTATATCTTGGCTATCTATGGAGTACAGGTACAAATACCGAGTTGATGTGCAGGGCTATGAGGTAGTTTACATATCTTACATTACATATCTCATATGTGTATATATATATATATATATATACTGTATTTTATACCATCTATTGCACCTTGCCTATGCCGCTCGACCATCGCTCATCCATATATTTATGTGTAGATTCTACCCGATAAACCCACATTAATTGAGAATTTCAACATGCAATTTTCTATGGCTGGCCATGCTTTCAACCTGGCTACCCCTACCCTGGTCAACAGCCCTGCAACCTCCACAGCAACCCGCCAAAGCCTCCCCATTTCCCCTTCACCAAAATCCAGATAGCTGATGTTCTGAAAGAGCTGCAAAATCTTGACCCCTACAAATCAGCCGGACTAGACAATCTCAACCCTCTCTTTCTAAAATTATCTGCCCGAAATTGTGGCAACCCCTATTAATACTATTACTAGCCTGTTCAACCTCTTTCGTATCGTCTGAGATTCCCAAAGAATGGAAAGCAGCCGCAGTCATCCCCGTCTTCAAAGGGGGGAGGGGGGGCACTCTTGACCTAAACTGCTACAGACCTATTTCTATCCTACCCTGCCTTTCTAAGGTCTTCGAAAGTCAAGTCAACAAACAGATTACCGACCATTTGAATCCCACCGTACCTTCTCCGCTATGCAATCTCGTTTCAGAGCTGGTCATGGGTGCACCTCAGCCACGCTCAAGGTCCTAAACGATATAACCGCCATCGATAAGAGACAATACTGTGCAGCCGTATTCATCGACCTGGCAAAGGCTTTTGACTCTGTCAATCACCACATTCTTATTGGCAGACTCTACAGCCTTGGTTCCTCAAATGATTTCCTCGCCTAGTTCACCACCTACTTCTCTGATTGAGATCAATTTGTCAAATCGGAGTGCCTGTTGTCCGGACCTCTGTCAGTCTCAATGGGGGTACCACAGGGTTCAACTCTCGGGCCGACTCTCTTCTCTGTATATATCAATGATGTCGCTCTTGCTGCTGGTGATTCCGGTTCTGTCGATCTCCACGTACTGTCAGTGCCCCCTTCTAGTTTAGAATTTATGCCTGGCGATTCCAAGATGGTGTTACGTCATAATGCAGCTTTTTGCTCGTAAGGTTATGCCTATATCCTACGGGTCTCTAGCTTCTGAGATGTTCCCTGTCTCACCGCCTCCCCTTTTTCTTCCACTGAACAACGGTTGTTGTTCCACAGAGGTTGAAAGACCGGTGTTCTGTTGTTTTGGACTTGCGTTACGAGTTCTGACATTTCAGGCTTGCAAGGTATGTACTGTTCTTGGAACCGTGGGGTCTATGGACTTGAGCTGCAGTGACAGCGTGTCAGTGCGCATGGCCAAGTTGCAGCAGGTTTTGGTTCCCTATATGGGTCTCTGAAAGTTTAGGTCTCATGAGGCTCTGACAGTTCAGGCTTCTCAGGTAAGTATTAGCGGAAAAGGTGGCTTCTGTCACCCCTATTTGGAGCCTGTGGAACCTGAGCCGGCTTGGGGTGTGATTGTTAAACCAAGTGACCGACTACTGTTCCCTGAAGGAGGGAATGAGGTATAACATATATTGACCCCGCAGCGTCAGGTTGATTGGGCTCGCTAAAGAGAGGTACTGGGTTGAGAACATGAATACAACATGAATACGAGTGGCGGTGTAATAGCCAGGAAGGCGTGGCCTTCCGAGGGGCGGGTTCTGCCTTTATTGGCCAACTGGGCATGTTTTTTGTTTTTTTGTTTTTCTTCAGCTCTTCATTGTAATCTAAGTGCTGATATAAATACTATGCAGCCAGTCTCTCTTGGATAAGAGTTGAGGAGAGACGGACAGCATCACTTCTTCTTTTTATAGGAAACATTAATGTGTTGAAAATCCCAAACTGTTTGCATAGTCAATTTACACACAGCTCTGACACACACACACTCATCCCACCAGACATGCCGCCAGGGGTCTTTTCACAGTCCCCAAATCCAGAACAAATTCAAGAAAACGTACAGTATTATAAAGAGCCCTTATTTCATGGAACTTCCTTCCATCTCATATTTCTCAAATAAACAGCAAACTGTTTAAAGAAACAGATAAAGCAACACCTCGTGGCACAACGCCTCTCCTCTATTGGACCTGGATAGTTTGTGTCTATGTATTGATATGTAGGCTACGTGTGCCTTTTTAAAAATGTATGTAGTTCTGTCCCTGAGCGGTTCTTGTCTATTGATGTTCTGTATTATGTAATTCTGTATTATGTCATGCTGTATTATGTCATTCTGTATTATGTCATGCTGTATTATGTCATTCTGTATTGTGTTTCATGTTTTGTGTGGGACCCCAGGAAGAGTAGCTGCTGCTTTTGCAACGACTAATGGGGTTCCTAAAAAAATACCAAATTCCAAATACTGTATGATTGGTTGTTGTATGTTGTACTTCGTTCCCTCCTACAGGGAACGGTAGTTATATTCATTACTGTTCGATATTACAGTTCTTCAGGTCCCGTCGGTAGGATAGTCTCGAACGGACCTCGTCCAGTTTGTTCTCCAGTGATTGTACGTTCTCCAATAGAACAGACGGTAGAGGTGATTTTACCTTTCTCTCCGGGCATAGTTTCCTAAGGGTTCCCGCACGTCGGCCTCTCTCTCTCTCTCTCTTGTTCCCTGAGTCAAAATAAAAGTTCATATCAAGTGGTAAAAAAACACACAAAGAGACTAAACTAAAGAGCAGAAGCTGTCAGGAGCCGTAGAGCGACAGCTGTCCATTCCAACACCACTAGACATTTTAGAGCAGATAAACCCAGCGAGGTACTATTTCTCTCTCTATAGCCATTATTACATCTGACCAGTTCATTAGCCTCAGCTCTCTCCGTCTGAATTCACTCGGAGAGATCGGAACAAGGCTGTTCATAGAGAAGGGGAGAAGAGCAGACGAGAGCAGAGAAACACAACAGAGCGAGGATATCTACAGTATTGGGTGCAGAAACATAGGACTCCCTGCTAGGCCGAGAGACAGAGAGAGAGACAGAGAGAGAGAGAGAGAGAGAGAGAGAGAGAGAGAGAGAGAGAGAGAAAGAGAGAGAGAGAGAGAGACAGAGAGAGAGAGAGAGAGAGACAGAGAGAGAGAGAGAGAGAGAGAGAGAGAGACAGATCGAAAAATCGAAAAATCTCAAACAGAAAAACAAAGAAAATGAACAACAATGACAAATGGTTTGATGAAGAATGCAAAAATCTAAGAAATAAATTGAGAAACCTGTCCAACCAAAAACATAGAGACCCGGAAAACCTGAGTCTACGCCTTCACTATGGTGAATCACTAAAACAATACAGACATACACTACGGAAAAAGAAGGAACAGCACGTCAGAAATCAGCTCAATGTAATTGAAGAATCCATAGACTCTAACCACTTCTGGGAAAATTGGAAAACACTAAACAAACAACAACACAAAGAATTATCTATCCAAAATGGAGATGTATGGGTAAACCACTTCTCCAATCTTTTTGGCTCTATAACAAAGAATAAAGAGCAAAAACATATACATGATCAAATACAAATCCTAGAATCAACTATTAAAGACTACCAGAACCCACTGGATTCTCCAATTACCTTGAACGAGTTACAGGACAAAATAAAAACCCTCCAACCCAAAAAGGCCTGTGGTGTTGATGGTATCCTTAATGAAATGATCAAATATACAGACAACAAATTCCAATTGGCTATACTAAAACTCTTTAACATCGTCCTTAGCTCTGGCATCTTCCCCAATATTTGGAACCAAGGACTGATCACCCCAATCCACAAAAGTGGAGACAAATTTGACCCCAATAACTACCGTGGAATATGCGTCAACAGTAACCTTGGGAAAATACTCTGCATTATCATTAACAGTAGACTCGTACATTTCCTCAATGAAAACAATGTACTGAGCCAATGTCAAATTGGCTTTTTACCAAATTACCGTACAACAGACCATGTATTCACCCTACACACCCTAATTGACAACCAAACAAACCAAAACAAAGGCAAAGTCTTCTCATGCTTTGTTGACCTCAAAAAATAAGCCCCACCCTCTTCAACATATATATCAACGAATTGGCGCGGGCACTAGAACATTCTGCAGCACCCGGCCTCACCCTACTAGACTCTGAAGTCAAATGTCTACTGTTTGCTGATGATCTGGTGCTTCTGTCACCAACCAAGGAGGGCCTACAGCAGCACCTAGATCTTCTGCACAGATTCTGTCAGACCTGGGCCCTGACAGTAAATCTCAGTAAGACCAAAATAATGGTGTTCCAAAAAAGGTCCAGTCGCCAGGACTACAAATTCCATCTAGACACTGTTGCCCTAGAGCACACAAAAAACTATACATACCTCGGCCTAAACATCAGCGCCACAGGTAACTTCCACAAAGCTGTGAACGATCTGAGAGACAAGGCAAGAAGGGCATTCTATGCCATCAAAAGCAACATACATTTCAACATACCAATTAGGATCTGGCTAAAAATACTTGAATCAGTCATAGAGCCCATTGCCCTTTATGGTTGTGAGGTCTGGGGTCCGCTCACCAACCAAGATTTCACAAAATGGGACAAACACCAAATTGAGACTCTGCATGCAGAATTCTGCAAAAATATCCTCTGTGTACAACATAGAACACCAAATAATGCATGCAGAGCAGAATTATGCCGATACCCACTAATTATCAAAATCCAGAAAAGAGCCGTTAAATTCTACAACCACCTAAAAGGAAGCGATTCCCAAACCTTCCATAACAAAGCCATCACCTACAGAGAGATGAACCTGGAGAAGAGTCCCCTAAGCAAGCTGGTCCTGGGGCTCTGTTCACAAACACAAACACACCCCACAGAGCCCCAGGACAACAGTACAATTAGACCCAACCAAATCATGAGAAAACAAAAAGATAATTAATTGACACATTGGAAAGAATTAACAAAAAAACAGAGCAAACTAGAATGCTATTTGGCCCTAAACAGAGAGTACACAGTGGCAGAATACCTGACCACTGTGACTGACCCAAACTTAAGGAAAGCTTTGACTATGTACAGACTCAGTGAGCATAGCCTTGCTATTGAGAAAGGCCGCCGTAGGCAGACATGGCTCTCAAGAGAAGACAGGCTATGTGCTCACTGCCCACAAAATGAGGTGGAAACTGAGCTGCACTTCCTAACCTCCTGCCCAATGTATGACCATATTAGAGACACATATTTCCCTCAGATTACACAGATCCACAAAGAATTTGAAAACAAATCCAATTTTGATAAACTCCCATATCTACTGGGAGAAATTCCACAGTGTGCCATCACAGCAGCAAGATTTGTGACCTGTTGCCACAAGAAAAGGGCAACCAGTGAAGAACAAACACCATTGTAAATACAACCCATATTTATGCTTATTTATTTTAACTTGTGTGCTTTAACCATTTGTACATTGTTACAACACTGTATATATATAATATAACATTTGTAATGTCTTTATTGTTTTGAAACTTCTGTATGTGTAATGTTTACTGTTAATTTGTATTGTTTATTTCACTTTTGTATAATATCTACCTCACTTGCTTTGGCAATGTTAACACATGTTTCCCATGCCAATAAAGCACCTTGAATTGAATTGAATTGAATTGACAGAGAGAGAGAGAGAGAGAGAGAGAGAGAGAGAGAGAAAAAAGCCAAAATGTGCAGTTTTAACAGCCAAATATGTGTCCTCCTGCCACAACCTGAGGGACAGCCAGTGAAAAATGCAAAGTAATGTTGATTATGTCGCCCCTCCATGTACACAGGCCCTGTGTACTCCAGCCCCAGACCGTAAACGCAATAATCTGGTAAAACCCGCTGAGGTGGCCATCCTCATTGACTCAAATGGGAAATTCCTCCAAGAAGATAAACTCTTCCCACAACACAAGGTGCGCAAAATATGTTGCCCAAAAACACAGGATGCACTCCACATCCTGTCCCAGCCTGACTTTGGCACACCAGGCCACATTATTATTCACACCGGCACCAACAACCTGCGAGAGGAGCAGGAGAGAGTAGGCAGCCTGGTCAACAGAATAGCAGAGAGGGCCTCTGAGCGGTTCCCCAACTCCCACATCACCATCTCCACTCTGCTGCCCCGCAAAGACTTTCATCCCCATACCATTCAGAAAGTCAACGCTGACATCACCAGAGGGTGTGGCCTACTCCCGAACGTACACGTTGCTCACCACCCAACAATCACCCCAGAGCATCTGCACGACCACTCCCATCTGAGGAAACAGACATTAGGGATGTTTACCAAGTCTCTAAAGGACGTGGCACTTGGTAGACAAACACCTCATGCCGTATTGGACAGAGGACCACCCAGAGACACCTACCAGACCACTGCACCAACAAGGAGCCCCAGGCCCCTTCAACGCCACACCAGACCCAGCGCACCCCACAGGCCCCACCCACCACCAGACCATCACCACTTCCATCGGCTTAGCCAGACCGGACCGGGCCCAGCCTACTACCCCGCATCAGACCACCACCCCTACCAGACCAGAGAGGAAGCCCCACGGCCCAGACCTGGTCCCCCTCCACTCCACAGGGCCCAACAGCAGGACCAGCGCAGCTACGCAGAGGTCGTCAGAGGACAGGAGAACCTTGTAGGATTAAGTGAGATTAAACAGCTCCTCCAATACATCTGCACTAAACTGCACTAAACACACACACACACACACACACACACACACACACACACACACACACACACACACACACACACACACACACACACACACACACACACACACACACACACACACACACACACACACACACACACACACACACACACACACACACACACACACACACACACACACACACACACCTATTGTACTCAAATGTACTTGTTCAATGAATAGGAATGTTTATATATATAACAGAAAGAATGTTAGCTGTTATCCTGTTTATCTCGCTCTTAATAACAACTTAATAGTTAGTAGTCACAGTATTTCTGACTGCTATTCTTTCTTTTGTAACATGAAATCGCTATCAGTTAGCATGTGGAACATTCAGGGCCTAAACTCATCAACCTTTGGACTGAAGAGTTTAGCACTGGAGTTCAACAAAAACCTTAAAGATGTTGATGTCATCATTCTGCAGGAGACATGGTGTAAGGCTGACATTGTCACTCACTGTCCCACAGGTTACAGAGAGGTAATTGTACCGTCACAGAAACACAGCTCTGTCAATAGAGGCAGAGACTCTGGAGGACTGATCATTTGGTACAAATCCGAACTACAACATCTAATTGACCCCCTCAAAATTGGCAAATATCACATTTGGTTAAAACTGAAAAAAGAACTTGTACTGACAGAAAAAGATGTGTTCCTTTGCGCAATTTATATCCCCCCCTCAGAATCCCCATATTACTCAGAGGAGATCTTCCCCACCCTTGAGGAAGAGACGTGCCATTTCCAGGCCCAGGGAAATGTGCTCATCTGTGGGGACACAAATGCGCGCACAGGAACACTACCTGATCTAACGAGCACAGGAGGGGACAGCTTTATTACAGGCCATACTGTTTCTAACTGCCTTAATCTCCCCATAGAAACAACAGTGACAGCACCGTCAACAAAAACGGAAGGGATCTTTTGCAGCTCTGTAGAAGCCTGGGTCTGTACTTTGTCAATGGTAGGTTACGGGGGGACTCTTTGGGGAGATTCACCTACTGCTCACCTCTTGGCCACAGTACAGTAGACTATATGATCACAGACATTGACCCTTTCTCTCTCAGCTCATTCACTGTCAAGCCACTAACACCTCTGTCTGATCACAGCCAAATTACATTGTTCCTCAAAAGAACAGACATGGAAACAACCACACATTCACAGCCCAGTAAGCTGTACAACATCAGACATTCATACAGATGGGCCCAAAACAGCACAGAAGAATACCAGAAAGCAACCTGGAACCAAAATATCGAAACACTCTTAGATAACTTTCTGGATACCACATTCACTCACAGTAAAGAAGGCATCAATCTAGCAGTACAAAACATCAACTATATATTCAGGCAAACGGCAAAAGGAGCACAATTGAAATTGATAAAAAACAAAACAAAAAAGATCACAGATGACAACTGGTTTGATGCAGATTGTAAAATTATAAGGAAAAAAATTAGAACACTATCCAACCAAAAGCACAGAGACCCAAATAATGGTGAATTACGCCTTCATTACTGTGAGACTTTAAAACTCTATAAACGTACACTCAGAACCAAAAAAGCACAGTACAACAGAAAGCAGCTGACGCTAATTGAGGAGTCCATAAACACAAACAACTTTTGGCAAAATTGGAAAAAATTAAAGAAATCTAAACAAGAGGAATTAGCGATACAAAATGGTGACATATGGACAACCCATTTTAAAACACTCTACAACACCGTTCAAATTGACACAAACGCAGAACAACGCCAAATTCATGAGAAGTTGAATGGATTAGAAAAAGCTATAAAGGACAACCAAAATCCACTGGACTCCCCAATTACTGACCAGGAGCTCTATAAGAAACTTCAGGCTCTCAAATTTAAAAAGGCATGCGGACCTGATGGCATCCTAAATGAGATGCTCAAACTCACTAGTGCAAAATTTCAATTGGCTATATTAAAACTGTTTAATTTGATCCTGAGTGTAGGTTATTTCCCTGACATCTGGAATCAAGGACTCATAACCCCAATCTTTAAAAACGGATACAAATTTGACCCTAACAATTACAGAGGCATTTGTGTGAACAGTAACCTGGGGAAGGTTTTCTGTAGTATTATCAATGTAAGAGTTCCAAACTTCCTTAATAAGCACAATGTCTTGAGTAAAAGCGAAATTGGATTTATACCAAAACATCGCACGACCGATCATATTTACACCCTACACACCCTGATAGGTAAACATGTCCACCAAAATAATACCAAAATATACGCTTGCTTTATCGACTTCCAAAAAGCATTTGATTCTATTTGGCATACAGGACTGTTCTACAAAGTTATTGAAAGTGGTGTAGGGGGTAAAACATATGACATAATTAAATCAACGTATACTGGCAATACGTGCAGCATTAAAATTGTCAAGAAAAGAACAGAATTCTTTAACCAGGGGCGGGGCCTTCGTCAGGGTTGTAATCTGAGCCCTGCACTCTTCAATATTTATATCAACGAATTGGCCACTATTCTAGAAAAATCCTCAGCCCCTGGTGTTAGTCTCCATAATTCAGAGGTTAAATGCCTACTCTTCGCAGATGACCTATGCCTGTTGTCACCCACAGCACATGGCCTACAGCAGAGCCTGGATCTGCTAGAGCAGTACTGCCAGACCTGGGCCCTGGCAGTAAACCCCAAAAAGACTAAAATAATGATTTTCCAGAGAAGATCCAGATCTCAGGGAATTAGACCAAAGTTCTCAATTGGTACAAAATATATAGAGTACTGCACACACTACAATTACTTAGGTTTAAAAATAAGCTCAACTGGACACCTTAATGAGGCAGTGAATGAACTGAGAGAGAAAGCACGCAGGGCATTCTACGCAATTAAAAAGCAAATTCAAATTGAAATACCTATTAAAATTTGGCTAAAACTAATTGAATATGTCATTGAACCAATTGCACTTTATGGCAGCGAGGTGTGGGGTCCACTTGCAAAACAAGATTTCATCAAATGGGACAAACATCCCATTGAAACCCTGCATGCAGAGTTCTGTAAGATTCTCCTACATGTCCAGAGGAAAACTACAAACAATGCATGC